>NC_090832.1:99352247-99491728 GCF_028021215.1 Eschrichtius robustus
ACCCTGCCTCGAGAAGTTGATTGAGGGAAGCAACCAGTGTGTAGTCTGTGTCTCTTTTGACTTGTTAGAAACCACAGAGATGTATGCTGCCTCTGCCCACGGAAATGGGGGCATGATGGTACTAGCCTTGCTTTCCATTTGGAAAGCTCCATTCTTGCTGTCATGAAGCTCCCTGAAATTCTCTGCTGTTGACCGCCCCGTGACCACTGTAGGCATGGGTGTGGGAAGAAAATGAGTTTTCTCTGGCTACACACGGAGCTTCACTGGCCGGGGTGGGGCTCACCTTGCCATGCTCTAGAGCCAAAGGGAATCTCCACGTGAGTCCTTGCCTCGAGGTAAGGCCCTGAGTAGCCCTGCAGAAAGGGAGGCATGCAGCTCTTTCCATGAGCTCTTAGTGGAGGTTCTGCTTTACATTATAGGAAGGACCCTTTTCAGGACTCCTAGGCCCTTCGGGTGAGCATCATTTTGCTTCCAAGATCACTGACTCCCTCCACACCCCTGTGGGCCTGCTGAGCAGCATTGAGTCCCATACGTCCCTCGGAGGCCCTCTGTGTCTGCCGAGTCTCGGGCAACACACTATACGTCACTTCAGGAGAGCTACATTTCCAGAACCCTCGAACAACATCAGAACCACATTTCTAGGCAGTCCAACATGCCCTGGAAGTCTTCGACATTGCCCTCGTCTGAGCTGCTCTGAGGAAACACTCTGCTTAGAATTGATCGAGGACCTCGCTCCTGAAGTCACTCTATTCAAGGAGAAATACAGCATCCTAACATGCTGTGTCGCTCACAGGGCAAGCAACGTGAGAACTTGCCTCGAGGTAAGGCCCGGAAATGCTATGCACAAGCAGAGGCGTGTAGCAGTTTCCATGAGGACGTAGTCGCTGCTCTGCAGCTTTTGAACGCCAGTAGGCTTTTTAGGACAGCTAGGTGCCTCGTCTGGTAAACTTATTCCCTGCAAGAACACCGAGTACCCTCAGTCTCACCTGGCCATTCTAAGCAATATCCAGGCCAGGAGCTTTCCGACTCACAGTGTGTATGCCGAGTGAAGGGCTACACAGTGCACTCTTATTGGGACATCTGGATTTAGCCAGCAATCGCACAGATTGACGAGCACCGTTCTGGCAAGTTCCAACATGCCGTGGAAGTCACACTCATTCCCTAGTCTGAGCTGCACAGAGAAAAACACTAGGCTTCTCCTTCCATCCAGGACCTCCTACCTGAAGTCACCCTGCCTCCAGGAGAAAGACGGCTGCGTTCCTATTGCAACTGAAGCACAGTTTCTCCTGTAGCACTGCAGGCTTTTGAATAGGCAAGGGCCCAGAGGCCTAGTTAGGGCTTTCCCTGGTGAGGCCGTTCACTAGAGGTAGAACACCCTGCCTCGAGAAGTTGATTCAGGGAAGCAACCAGTGTGTACTCTGTGTCTCTTTTGACTTGTTAGAAACCACAGAGATGTATGCTGCCTGTGCCCACGGAAATGGGGGTATGATGGTAATAGCCTTGTTTCCCATTGGGAAACCTCCATTCTTGCTGCCGTGAAGCTCCCTGAAATTCTCTGCTGTGGGCAGGCCCCTGGCTATTGTAGGCATTGGTCTGGGAAGAAAATGAGTTTTCTCTGGCTACCCAGTGTGCTTCATACCCAGGGCTGGGACTCATCTTGCCATGCTCTACAGCTATAAGGAATCTCAACGTCAGTCCTTGCCTCGAGGTAAGGCCCTGTGTAGCCATGCAGTAAGGAGGCATGCAGCTCTTTCCATGAGCTCTTAGTCGCTGTTCTACTTTATATTAAAGGAAGTAGCCTTTTCAGCACTCCTAGGACCCTCGGGGCAGCCTCATTTTAGTACCAAGATCACTGAGTACCTCCACACCCCTGTTGGCTTGCTGAGCAACAACGAGGCCCATAGGTCCCTCGGAGGTCCTCTGTGTCTGCTGAGTCATGGGCAACACACTGCACTCTTTCTTGAGATATCTTGGTTTCACAGCACTCGCACAGGTTGACGAGCACCGTTTTGGCAAGTTCCAACTTGCTGTGGAAGTCGCACACATTCCCTAGTCTGAGCTGCACTCAGAAAAACACTAGGCTTCCCCTTCCTTCCAGGAACTCCTACCTGAAGTCACCCTGCCTCCAGGAGAAAGACGCCTTGCTTCCTATTGCAACTAAAGCACATTTTTCCTATAGCACTGCAAGCTTTTGGATAGGCACGAGCCCAGAAGCCTAGCAAGGGCGCTCCTTGGTTGAGGCAGTTCACTAGATGCAGAACACCCTTCCACGAGAATTTGATTCAGGGAAGGAAGCAGTGTGTAATCTGTGTCTCTTTTGAGTTGTGTGAAACCACAGGGATGTATGCTGTTTGTGCCTAGGGAAATGTGGGCATGTTGGTAGTTGACTTGCTTATCCATTTTGAAAGCTCCATTCATGCTGCCTTGAAGCTCCCTGAATTCTCTGCTGTTGACAGGACCCTGGCTATTGTAGGCATTGGTCTGGGAAGAAAATGAGTTTTCTCTGGCTACACAGGGTGCTTCATTATCCGGGGTGGGACTCATCTTGCCATGCTCTAGAGCTAAAGGGAATCTCAACGTGAGTCCTTGCCTCGAGGTAAGGCCCTGAGTAGCCAGACAGAAAGGGAGGCATGCAGCTCTTTCCATGAGCTCTTAGTCGCTGTTCTGCTTTATTTTAAAGGAAGTACACTTTTCAGCACTCCTAGGCCCCTCGCGAGAGCATCCTTTTCGTTCCAAGATCACTGAGATCCTCCACACCCCTGTAGGCCTGCTGAGCAACAACGTGGCCCATATGTCCCTCGGAGTTCCTCTGTTTCTGCTGAGTCATGGGCAACACACTGCAGTCTTTCTTAGGATATCTTGATTGAACAGCACTCGCACAGGTTGACGAGCACCGTTTTGGCAAGTTCCAACTTGCTGTGGATATCGCGCACACATTCCCTAGTCTGAGCTGCATTGAGGAAAACACTAGGCTTCGCCTTCCTTCCAGGACCTCCTACCTGAAGTCACCCTGCCTCCAGGAGAAAATCGGCTTGCGTTCGTATTGCAACTAAAGCAGAGTTTTTCCTCTAGCACTGCAGGCTTTTGAAGAGGCACCGGCCCCGAGGCCTAACTAGGGCGTTCCTCGGTTGAGGCCGTGCACTAGATGCAGAACGCCGTGCCTCGAGAAGTTGCTTCAGGGAAGGAACTAGTGGGTATGCTGTGTCTCTTTTGTCTTGTGAGAAACCAGAGTTTTGGATGCTGCCTGTGCACATGGAAATGGGGTCGTGATGGTACTAGCCTTGCTTTTCTCTTTGGAAACCTCCATTCTTGCTGCCGTGAAGCTCCCTGAAATTCTCTGCTGTTGACAGGCCTCGACCCAGTGTAGCCATGGGTCTGGGAAGAAAATGAGTTTTCTCTGGCTGCACACGGAGCTTCAGTGGCCGGGGTGGAACTCATCATGCCATGCTCTACAGCTCAAGGAAATCTCAACGTGAGTCCTTGCCTCGAGGTAAGGCCCTGAGTAGCCATGCCGAAAGGGAGGCATGGAGCTCTTTCCATGAGCTCTTAGTCGCTGTTCTGCTTTACTTTAAAGGAAGTACCCTTTTCAAGACTCCTAGGCCCCTGGGGTGAGCATCATTTTATTCCAATATCTCTGAGTACCTCCACACCCCTGTAGGCCTGCTGAGCAACAACGAGGCCCATTGGTCCCTCGGAGGTCCTCTGTGTCTGCTGAGTCATGGGCAACACCCTGCACTCTTTCTTGTGATATCTTGATTCACAGCACTCGCACAGGTTCAAGAGCCACGTTCTAGCAAGTTCCAACAGGACGTGGAAGTCGCACTCATTCCCAGGTCTCAGCTGCACAGAGAAAAACACTAGGCATCTCCTTCCATCCAGGACCTCCTACCTGAAGTCACCCTGCCTCCAGGAGAAAGACGGCTTGCGTTCCTATTGCAACTAAAGCACAGTTTTTCCTGTAGCGCTGCAGGCTTTTGAAGCGGCATGGGCCCAGAGGCTTGGCTAGGGCGTTCCTTGGTGCGGCCGTTCACTAGATGCAAAACACCATGCCTCGAGAAGTTGATTGAGGGAAGCAACCAGTGTGTAGTCTGTGTCTCTTTTGACTTGTTAGAAACCACAGAGATGTATGCTGCCTCTGCCCACGGAAATGGGGGCATGATGGTACTAGCCTTGCTTTCCATTTGGAAAGCTCCATTCTTGCTGTCGTGAAGCTCCCTGAAATTCTCTGCTGTTGACCGCCCCGTGACCACTGTAGGCATGGGTGTGGGAAGAAAATGAGTTTTCTCTGGCTACACACGGAGCTTCACTGGCCGGGGTGGGGCTCACCTTGCCATGCTCTAGAGCCAAAGGGAATCTCCACGTGAGTCCTTGCCTCGAGGTAAGGCCCTGAGTAGCCCTGCAGAAAGGGAGGCATGCAGCTCTTTCCATGAGCTCTTAGTGGAGGTTCTGCTTTATATTAAAGGAAGGACCCTTTTCAGGACTCCTAGGCCCCTCGGGTGAGCATCATTTTGCTTCCAAGATCACTGACTCCCTCCACACCCCTGTGGGCCTGCTGAGCAGCATTGAGTCCCATACGTCCCTCGGAGGCCCTCTGTGTCTGCCGAGTCTCGGGCAACACACTCTACGTTACTTCAGGAGAGCTACATTTCCAGAACCCTCGAACAGCATCAGAACCACATTTCTAGGCAGTCCAACATGCCCTGGAAGTCTTCGACATTGCCCTCATCTGAGCTGCTCTGAGGAAACACTCTGCTTAGAATTGATCGAGGACCTCGCTCCTGAAGTCACTCTATTCAAGGAGAAATACAGCATCCTAACATGCTGTGTCGCTCACAGGGCAAGCAACGTGAGAACTTGCCTCGAGGTAAGGCCCTGAAATGCTATGCACAAGCAGAGGCGTGTAGCAGTTTCCATGAGGCCGTAGTCGCTGCTCTGCAGCATTTGAACGCCAGTAGGCTTTTTAGGACACCTAGGTGCCTCGTCTGGTAAACTTATTCCCTGCAAGAACACCGAGTACCCTCAGTCTCACCTGGCCATTCTAAGCAATATCCAGGCCAGGAGCTTTCCGACTCACAGTGTGTATGCCGAGTGAAGGGCTACACAGTGCACTCTTATTGGGACATCTGGATTTAGCCAGCAATCGCACAGATTGACGAGCACCGTTCTGGCAAGTTCCAACATGCCGTGGAAGTCACACTCATTCCCTAGTCTGAGCTGCACAGAGAAAACACTAGGCTTCTCCTTCCATCCAGGACCTCCTACCTGAAGTCACCCTGCCTCCAGGAGAAAGACGGCTGCGTTCCTATTGCAACTGAAGCACAGTTTCTCCTGTAGCACTGCAGGCTTTTGAATAGGCAAGGGCCCAGAGGCCTAGCTAAGACTTTCCCTGGTGAGGCCGTTCACTAGAGGTAGAACACCCTGCCTCGAGAAGTTGATTCAGGGAAGCAACCAGTGTGTACTCTGTGTCTCTTTTGACTTGTTAGAAACCACAGAGATGTATGCTGCCTGTGCCCACGGAAATGGGGGTATGATGGTAATAGCCTTGTTTCCCATTTGGAAACCTCCATTCTTGCTGCCGTGAAGCTCCCTGAAATTCTCTGCTGTGGACAGGCCCCTGGCTATTGTAGGCATTGGTCTGGGGAGAAAATGAGTTTTCTCTGGCTACCCAGTGTGCTTCATACCCAGGGCTGGGACTCATCTTGCCATGCTCTAGAGCTATAAGGAATCTCAACGTCAGTCCTTGCCTCGAGGTAAGGCCCTGAGTAGCCATGCAGAAAGGGAGGCATGCAGCTCTTTCCATGAGCTCTTAGTCGCTGTTCTCCTTTATATTAAAGGAAGTAGCCTTTTCAGCACTCCTAGGACCCTCGGGGCAGCCTCATTTTAGTACCAAGATCACTGAGTACCTCCAGACCCCTGTTGGCTTGCTGAGCAACAACGAGGCCCATAGGTCCCTCGGAGGTCCTCTGTGTCTGCTGAGTCATGGGCAACACACTGCACTCTTTCTTGGGATATCTTGGTTTCACAGCACTCGCACAGGTTCACGAGCACCGTTTTGGCAAGTTCCAACTTGCTGTGGAAGTCGCACACATTCCCTAGTCTGAGCTGCACTGAGAAAAACACTAGGCTTCCCCTTCCTTCCAGGAACTCCTACCTGAAGTCACCCTGCCTCCAGGAGAAAGACGCCTTGCTTCCTATTGCAACTAAAGCACAGTTTTTCCTATAGCACTGCAAGCTTTTGAATAGGCACGAGCCCAGAGGCCTAGCTAGGGCGTTCCTTGGTTGAGGCAGTTCACTAGATGCAGAACACCCTGCCACGAGAATTTGATTCAGGGAAGGAACCAGTGTGTAATCTGTGTCTCTTTTGAGTTGTGTGAAACCACAGGGATGTATGCTGTTTGTGCCTAGGGAAATGTGGGCATGTTGGTAGTAGCCTTGCTTATCCATTTTGAAAGCTCCAATCATGCTGCCTTGAAGCTCCCTGAATTCTCTGCTGTTGACAGGACCCTGGCTATTGTAGGCATTGGTCTGGGAAGAAAATGAGTTTTCTATGGCTACACAGGGTGCTTCATTATCCGGGGTGGGACTCATCTTGCCATGCTCTAGAGCTAAAGGGAATCTCAACGTGAGTCCTTGCCTCGAGGTAAGGCCCTGAGTAGCCAGACAGAAAGGGAGGCATGCAGCTCTTTCCATGAGCTCTTAGTCGCTGTTCTGCTTTATTTTAAAGGAAGTACACTTTTCAGCACTCCTAGGCCCCTCGGGTGAGCATCATTTTCGTTCCAAGATTTACTGAGATCCTCCACACTCCTGTAGGCCTGCTGAGCAACAACGTGGCCCATATGTCCCTCGGAGTTCCTCTGTGTCTGCTGAGTCATGGGCAACACACTGCAGTCTTTCTTAGGATATCTTGATTGAACAGCACTCGCACAGGTTGACGAGCACCGTTTTGGCAAGTTCCAACTTGCTGTGGAAATCGCGCACACATTCCCTAGTCTGGGCTGCATTGAGGAAAACACTAGGCTTCGCCTTCCTTCCAGGACCTCCTACCTGAAGTCACCCTGCCTCCAGGAGAAAAACGGCTTGCGTTCCTATTGCAACTAAAGCACAGTTTTTCCTGTAGCGCTGCAGGCTTTTGAAGCGGCATGGGCCCAGAGGCTTGGCTAGGGCGTTCCTTGGTGAGGCCGTCACTAGATGCAAAACACCCTGCCTCGAGAAGTTGATTGAGGGAAGCAACCAGTGTGTAGTCTGTGTCTCTTTTGACTTGTTAGAAACCACAGAGATGTATGCTGCCTCTGCCCACGGAAATGGGGGCATGATGGTACTAGCCTTGCTTTCCATTTGGAAAGCTCAATTCTTGCTGTCGTGAAGCTCCCTGAAATTCTCTGCTGTTGACCGCCCCGTGACCACTGTAGGCATGGGTGTGGGAAGAAAATGAGTTTTCTCTGGCTACACACGGAGCTTCACTGGCCGGGGTGGGGCTCACCTTGCCATGCTCTAGAGCCAAAGGGAATCTCCACGTGAGTCCTTGCCTCGAGGTAAGGCCCTGAGTAGCCCTGCAGAAAGGGAGGCATGCAGCTCTTTCCATGAGCTCTTAGTGGAGGTTCTGCTTTATATTAAATGAAGGACCCTTTTCAGGACTCCTAGGCCCCTCGGGTGAGCATCATTTGCTTCCAAGATCACTGACTCCCTCCACACCCCTGTGGGCCTGCTGAGCAGCATTGAGTCCCATACGTCCCTCGGAGGCCCTCTGTGTCTGCCGAGTCTCGGGCAACACACTATACGTCACTTCAGGAGAGCTACATTTCCAGAACCCTCGAACAACATCAGAACCACATTTCTAGGCAGTCCAACATGCCCTGGAAGTCTTCGACATTGCCCTCATCTGAGCTGCTCTGAGGAAACACTCTGCTTAGAATTGATCGAGGACCTCGCTCCTGAAGTCACTCTATTCAAGGAGAAATACAGCATCCTAACATGCTGTGTCGCTCACAGGGCAAGCAACGTGAGAACTTGCCTCGAGGTAAGGCCCGGAAATGCTATGCACAAGCAGAGGCGTGTAGCAGTTTCCATGAGGACGTAGTCGCTGCTCTGCAGCTTTTGAACGCCAGTAGGCTTTTTAGGACACCTAGGTGCCTCGTCTGGTAAACTTATTCCCTGCAAGAACACCGAGTACCCTCAGTCTCACCTGGCCATTCTAAGCAATATCCAGGCCAGGAGCTTTCCGACTCACAGTGTGTATGCCGAGTGAAGGGCTACACAGTGCACTCTTATTGGGACATCTGGATTTAGCCAGCAATCGCACAGATTGACGAGCACCGTTCTGGCAAGTTCCAACATGCCGTGGAAGTCACACTCATTCCCTAGTCTGAGCTGCACAGAGAAAAACACTAGGCTTCTCCTTCCATCCAGGACCTCCTACCTGAAGTCACCCTGCCTCCAGGAGAAAGACGGCTGCGTTCCTATTGCAACTGAAGCACAGTTTCTCCTGTAGCACTGCAGGCTTTTGAATAGGCAAGGGCCCAGAGGCCTAGCTAGGGCTTTCCCTGGTGAGGCCGTTCACTAGAGGTAGAACACCCTGCCTCGAGAAGTTGATTCAGGGAAGCAACCAGTGTGTACTCTGTGTCTCTTTTGACTTGTTAGAAACCACAGAGATGTATGCTGCCTGTGCCCACGGAAATGGGGGTATGATGGTAATAGCCTTGTTTCCCATTGGGAAACCTCCATTCTTGCTGCCGTGAAGCTCCCTGAAATTCTCTGCTGTGGGCAGGCCCCTGGCTATTGTAGGCATTGGTCTGGGAAGAAAATGAGTTTTCTCTGGCTACCCAGTGTGCTTCATACCCAGGGCTGGGACTCATCTTGCCATGCTCTACAGCTATAAGGAATCTCAACGTCAGTCCTTGCCTCGAGGTAAGGCCCTGTGTAGCCATGCAGTAAGGAGGCATGCAGCTCTTTCCATGAGCTCTTAGTCGCTGTTCTACTTTATATTAAAGGAAGTAGCCTTTTCAGCACTCCTAGGACCCTCGGGGCAGCCTCATTTTAGTACCAAGATCACTGAGTACCTCCACACCCCTGTTGGCTTGCTGAGCAACAACGAGGCCCATAGGTCCCTCGGAGGTCCTCTGTGTCTGCTGAGTCATGGGCAACACACTGCACTCTTTCTTGGGATATCTTGGTTTCACAGCACTCGCACAGGTTGACGAGCACCGTTTTGGCAAGTTCCGACTTGCTGTGGAAGTCGCACACATTCCCTAGTCTGAGCTGCACTCAGAAAAACACTAGGCTTCCCCTCCTTCCAGGAACTCCTACCTGAAGTCACCCTGCCTCCAGGAGAAAGACGCCTTGCTTCCTATTGCAACTAAAGCACATTTTTCCTATAGCACTGCAAGCTTTTGGATAGGCACGAGCCCAGAGGCCTAGCAAGGGCGCTCCTTGGTTGAGGCAGTTCACTAGATGCAGAACACCCTTCCACGAGAATTTGATTCAGGGAAGGAAGCAGTGTGTAATCTGTGTCTCTTTTGAGTTGTGTGAAACCACAGGGATGTATGCTGTTTGTGCCTAGGGAAATGTGGGCATGTTGGTAGTTGACTTGCTTATCCATTTTAAAAGCTCCATTCATGCTGCCTTGAAGCTCCCTGAATTCTCTGCTGTTGACAGGACCCTGGCTATTGTAGGCATTGGTCTGGGAAGAAAATGAGTTTTCTCTGGCTACACAGGGTGCTTCATTATCCGGGGTGGGACTCATCTTGCCATGCTCTAGAGCTAAAGGGAATCTCAACGTGAGTCCTTGCCTCGAGGTAAGGCCCTGAGTAGCCAGACAGAAAGGGAGGCATGCAGCTCTTTCCATGAGCTCTTAGTCGCTGTTCTGCTTTATTTTAAAGGAAGTACACTTTTCAGCACTCCTAGGCCCCTCGCGAGAGCATCCTTTTCGTTCCAAGATCACTGAGATCCTCCACACCCCTGTAGGCCTGCTGAGCAACAACGTGGCCCATATGTCCCTCGGAGTTCCTCTGTTTCTGCTGAGTCATGGGCAACACACTGCAGTCTTTCTTAGGATATCTTGATTGAACAGCACTCGCACAGGTTGACGAGCACCGTTTTGGCAAGTTCCAACTTGCTGTGGATATCGCGCACACATTCCCTAGTCTGAGCTGCATTGAGGAAAACACTAGGCTTCGCCTTCCTTCCAGGACCTCCTACCTGAAGTCACCCTGCCTCCAGGAGAAAATCGGCTTGCGTTCGTATTGCAACTAAAGCAGAGTTTTTCCTCTAGCACTGCAGGCTTTTGAAGAGGCACCGGCCCCGAGGCCTAACTAGGGCGTTCCTCGGTTGAGGCCGTGCACTAGATGCAGAACGCCGTGCCTCGAGAAGTTGCTTCAGGGAAGGAACTAGTGGGTACGCTGTGTCTCTTTTGTCTTGTGAGAAACCAGAGTTTTGGATGCTGCCTGTGCACATGGAAATGGGGTCGTGATGGTACTAGCCTTGCTTTTCTCTTTGGAAACCTCCATTCTTGCTGCCGTGAAGCTCCCTGAAATTCTCTGCTGTTGACAGGCCTCGACCCAGTGTAGCCATGGGTCTGGGAAGAAAATGAGTTTTCTCTGGCTGCACACGGAGCTTCAGTGGCCGGGGTGGAACTCATCATGCCATGCTCTACAGCTCAAGGAAATCTCAACGTGAGTCCTTGCCTCGAGGTAAGGCCCTGAGTAGCCATGCCGAAAGGGAGGCATGGAGCTCTTTCCATGAGCTCTTAGTCGCTGTTCTGCTTTACTTTAAAGGAAGTACCCTTTTCAAGACTCCTAGGCCCCTGGGGTGAGCATCATTTTATTCCAATATCTCTGAGTACCTCCACACCCCTGTAGGCCTGCTGAGCAACAACGAGGCCCATTGGTCCCTCGGAGGTCCTCTGTGTCTGCTGAGTCATGGGCAACACCCTGCACTCTTTCTTGTGATATCTTGATTCACAGCACTCGCACAGGTTCAAGAGCCACGTTCTAGCAAGTTCCAACAGGACGTGGAAGTCGCACTCATTCCCAGGTCTCAGCTGCACAGAGAAAAACACTAGGCATCTCCTTCCATCCAGGACCTCCTACCTGAAGTCACCCTGCCTCCAGGAGAAAGACGGCTTGCGTTCCTATTGCAACTAAAGCACAGTTTTTCCTGTAGCGCTGCAGGCTTTTGAAGCGGCATGGGCCCAGAGGCTTGGCTAGGGCGTTCCTTGGTGCGGCCGTTCACTAGATGCAAAACACCCTGCCTCGAGAAGTTGATTGAGGGAAGCAACCAGTGTGTAGTCTGTGTCTCTTTTGACTTGTTAGAAACCACAGAGATGTATGCTGCCTCTGCCCACGGAAATGGGGGCATGATGGTACTAGCCTTGCTTTCCATTTGGAAAGCTCCATTCTTGCTGTCGTGAAGCTCCCTGAAATTCTCTGCTGTTGACCGCCCCGTGACCACTGTAGGCATGGGTGTGGGAAGAAAATGAGTTTTCTCTGGCTACACACGGAGCTTCACTGGCCGGGGTGGGGCTCACCTTGCCATGCTCTAGAGCCAAAGGGAATCTCCACGTGAGTCCTTGCCTCGAGGTAAGGCCCTGAGTAGCCCTGCAGAAAGGGAGGCATGCAGCTCTTTCCATGAGCTCTTAGTGGAGGTTCTGCTTTATATTAAAGGAAGGACCCTTTTCAGGACTCCTAGGCCCCTCGGGTGAGCATCATTTTGCTTCCAAGATCACTGACTCCCTCCACACCCCTGTGGGCCTGCTGAGCAGCATTGAGTCCCATACGTCCCTCGGAGGCCCTCTGTGTCTGCCGAGTCTCGGGCAACACACTCTACGTTACTTCAGGAGAGCTACATTTCCAGAACCCTCGAACAGCATCAGAACCACATTTCTAGGCAGTCCAACATGCCCTGGAAGTCTTCGACATTGCCCTCATCTGAGCTGCTCTGAGGAAACACTCTGCTTAGAATTGATCGAGGACCTCGCTCCTGAAGTCACTCTATTCAAGGAGAAATACAGCATCCTAACATGCTGTGTCGCTCACAGGGCAAGCAACGTGAGAACTTGCCTCGAGGTAAGGCCCTGAAATGCTATGCACAAGCAGAGGCGTGTAGCAGTTTCCATGAGGCCGTAGTCGCTGCTCTGCAGCATTTGAACGCCAGTAGGCTTTTTAGGACACCTAGGTGCCTCGTCTGGTAAACTTATTCCCTGCAAGAACACCGAGTACCCTCAGTCTCACCTGGCCATTCTAAGCAATATCCAGGCCAGGAGCTTTCCGACTCACAGTGTGTATGCCGAGTGAAGGGCTACACAGTGCACTCTTATTGGGACATCTGGATTTAGCCAGCAATCGCACAGATTGACGAGCACCGTTCTGGCAAGTTCCAACATGCCGTGGAAGTCACACTCATTCCCTAGTCTGAGCTGCACAGAGAAAACACTAGGCTTCTCCTTCCATCCAGGACCTCCTACCTGAAGTCACCCTGCCTCCAGGAGAAAGACGGCTGCGTTCCTATTGCAACTGAAGCACAGTTTCTCCTGTAGCACTGCAGGCTTTTGAATAGGCAAGGGCCCAGAGGCCTAGCTAAGACTTTCCCTGGTGAGGCCGTTCACTAGAGGTAGAACACCCTGCCTCGAGAAGTTGATTCAGGGAAGCAACCAGTGTGTACTCTGTGTCTCTTTTGACTTGTTAGAAACCACAGAGATGTATGCTGCCTGTGCCCACGGAAATGGGGGTATGATGGTAATAGCCTTGTTTCCCATTTGGAAACCTCCATTCTTGCTGCCGTGAAGCTCCCTGAAATTCTCTGCTGTGGACAGGCCCCTGGCTATTGTAGGCATTGGTCTGGGGAGAAAATGAGTTTTCTCTGGCTACCCAGTGTGCTTCATACCCAGGGCTGGGACTCATCTTGCCATGCTCTAGAGCTATAAGGAATCTCAACGTCAGTCCTTGCCTCGAGGTAAGGCCCTGAGTAGCCATGCAGAAAGGGAGGCATGCAGCTCTTTCCATGAGCTCTTAGTCGCTGTTCTCCTTTATATTAAAGGAAGTAGCCTTTTCAGCACTCCTAGGACCCTCGGGGCAGCCTCATTTTAGTACCAAGATCACTGAGTACCTCCAGACCCCTGTTGGCTTGCTGAGCAACAACGAGGCCCATAGGTCCCTCGGAGGTCCTCTGTGTCTGCTGAGTCATGGGCAACACACTGCACTCTTTCTTGGGATATCTTGGTTTCACAGCACTCGCACAGGTTCACGAGCACCGTTTTGGCAAGTTCCAACTTGCTGTGGAAGTCGCACACATTCCCTAGTCTGAGCTGCACTGAGAAAAACACTAGGCTTCCCCTTCCTTCCAGGAACTCCTACCTGAAGTCACCCTGCCTCCAGGAGAAAGACGCCTTGCTTCCTATTGCAACTAAAGCACAGTTTTTCCTATAGCACTGCAAGCTTTTGAATAGGCACGAGCCCAGAGGCCTAGCTAGGGCGTTCCTTGGTTGAGGCAGTTCACTAGATGCAGAACACCCTGCCACGAGAATTTGATTCAGGGAAGGAACCAGTGTGTAATCTGTGTCTCTTTTGAGTTGTGTGAAACCACAGGGATGTATGCTGTTTGTGCCTAGGGAAATGTGGGCATGTTGGTAGTAGCCTTGCTTCTCCATTTTGAAAGCTCCAATCATGCTGCCTTGAAGCTCCCTGAATTCTCTGCTGTTGACAGGACCCTGGCTATTGTAGGCATTGGTCTGGGAAGAAAATGAGTTTTCTCTGGCTACACAGGGTGCTTCATTATCCGGGGTGGGACTCATCTTGCCATGCTCTAGAGCTAAAGGGAATCTCAACGTGAGTCCTTGCCTCGAGGTAAGGCCCTGAGTAGCCAGACAGAAAGGGAGGCATGCAGCTCTTTCCATGAGCTCTTAGTCGCTGTTCTGCTTTATTTTAAAGGAAGTACACTTTTCAGCACTCCTAGGCCCCTCGGGTGAGCATCATTTTCGTTCCAAGATTTACTGAGATCCTCCACACTCCTGTAGGCCTGCTGAGCAACAACGTGGCCCATATGTCCCTCGGAGTTCCTCTGTGTCTGCTGAGTCATGGGCAACACACTGCAGTCTTTCTTAGGATATCTTGATTGAACAGCACTCGCACAGGTTGACGAGCACCGTTTTGGCAAGTTCCAACTTGCTGTGGAAATCGCGCACACATTCCCTAGTCTGGGCTGCATTGAGGAAAACACTAGGCTTCGCCTTCCTTCCAGGACCTCCTACCTGAAGTCACCCTGCCTCCAGGAGAAAAACGGCTTGCGTTCCTATTGCAACTAAAGCACAGTTTTTCCTGTAGCGCTGCAGGCTTTTGAAGCGGCATGGGCCCAGAGGCTTGGCTAGGGCGTTCCTTGGTGAGGCCGTCACTAGATGCAAAACACCCTGCCTCGAGAAGTTGATTGAGGGAAGCAACCAGTGTGTAGTCTGTGTCTCTTTTGACTTGTTAGAAACCACAGAGATGTATGCTGCCTCTGCCCACGGAAATGGGGGCATGATGGTACTAGCCTTGCTTTCCATTTGGAAAGCTCAATTCTTGCTGTCGTGAAGCTCCCTGAAATTCTCTGCTGTTGACCGCCCCGTGACCACTGTAGGCATGGGTGTGGGAAGAAAATGAGTTTTCTCTGGCTACACACGGAGCTTCACTGGCCGGGGTGGGGCTCACCTTGCCATGCTCTAGAGCCAAAGGGAATCTCCACGTGAGTCCTTGCCTCGAGGTAAGGCCCTGAGTAGCCCTGCAGAAAGGGAGGCATGCAGCTCTTTCCATGAGCTCTTAGTGGAGGTTCTGCTTTATATTAAAGGAAGGACCCTTTTCAGGACTCCTAGGTCTCTCGGGTGAGCATCATTTTGCTTCCAAGATCACTGACTCCCTCCACACCCCTGTGGGCCTGCTGAGCAGCATTGAATCCCATACGTCCCTCGGAGGCCCTCTGTGTCTGCCGAGTCTCGGGCAACACACTCTACGTTACTTCAGGAGAGCTACATTTCCAGAACCCTCGAACAGCATCAGAACCACATTTCTAGGCAGTCCAACATGCCCTGGAAGTCTTCGACATTGCCCCCGTCTGAGCTGCTCTGAGGAAACACTCTGCTTAGAATTGATCGAGGACCTCGCTCCTGAAGTCACTCTATTCAAGGAGAAATACAGCATCCTAACATGCTGTGTCGCTCACAGGGCAAGCAACGTGAGAACTTGCCTCGAGGTAAGGCCCTGAAATGCTATGCACAAGCAGAGGCGTGTAGCAGTTTCCATGAGGCCGTAGTCGCTGCTCTGCAGCATTTGAACGCCAGTAGGCTTTTTAGGACACCTAGGTGCCTCGTCTGGTAAACTTATTCCCTGCAAGAACACCGAGTACCCTCAGTCTCACCTGGCCATTCTAAGCAATATCCAGGCCAGGAGCTTTCCGACTCACAGTGTGTATGCCGAGTGAAGGGCTACACAGTGCACTCTTATTGGGACATCTGGATTTAGCCAGCAATCGCACAGATTGACGAGCACCGTTCTGGCAAGTTCCAACATGCCGTGGAAGTCACACTCATTCCCTAGTCTGAGCTGCACAGAGAAAAACACTAGGCTTCTCCTTCCATCCAGGACCTCCTACCTGAAGTCACCCTGCCTCCAGGAGAAAGACGGCTGCGTTCCTATTGCAACTGAAGCACAGTTTCTCCTGTAGCACTGCAGGCTTTTGAATAGGCAAGGGCCCAGATGCCTAGCTAAGACTTTGCCTGGTGAGGCCGTTCACTAGAGGTAGAACACCCTGCCTCGAGAAGTTGATTCAGGGAAGCAACCAGTGTGTACTCTGTGTCTCTTTTGACTTGTTAGAAACCACAGAGATGTATGCTGCCTGTGCCCACGGAAATGGGGGTATGATGGTAATAGCCTTGTTTCCCATTTGGAAACCTCCATTCTTGCTGCCGTGAAGCTCCCTGAAATTCTCTGCTGTGGACAGGCCCCTGGCTATTGTAGGCATTGGTCTGGGGAGAAAATGAGTTTTCTCTGGCTACCCAGTGTGCTTCATACCCAGGGCTGGGACTCATCTTGCCATGCTCTAGAGCTATAAGGAATCTCAACGTCAGTCCTTGCCTCGAGGTAAGGCCCTGAGTAGCCATGCAGAAAGGGAGGCATGCAGCTCTTTCCATGAGCTCTTAGTCGCTGTTCTCCTTTATATTAAAGGAAGTAGCCTTTTCAGCACTCCTAGGACCCTCGGGGCAGCCTCATTTTAGTACCAAGATCACTGAGTACCTCCACACCCCTGTTGGCTTGCTGAGCACCAACGAGGCCCTTAGGTCCCTCGGAGGTCCTCTGTGTCTGCTGAGTCATGGGCAACACACTGCACTCTTTCTTGGCATATCTTGGTTTCACAGCACTCGCACATGTTCACGAGCACCGTTCTGGCAAGTTCCGACTTGCTGTGGAAGTTGCACACATTCCCTAGTCTGAGCTGCACTGAGAAAAACACTAGGCTTCCCCTTTCTTCCAGGAACTCCTACCTGAAGTCACCCTGCCTCCAGGAGAAAGACCCCTTGCTTCCTATTGCAACTAAAGCACATTTTTTCCTATAGCACTGCAAGCTTTTGAATAGGCACGAGCCCAGAGGCCTAGCTAGGGCGCTCCTTGGTTGAGGCAGTTCACTAGATGCAGAACACCCTGCCACGAGAATTTGATTCAGGGAAGGAAGCAGTGTGTAATCTGTGTCTCTTTTGAGTTGTGTGAAACCACAGATCCCTATATGCTGTTTGTGCCTAGGGAAATGCGGGCATGTTGGTAGTAGAATTGCTTATCTATTTTGAAAGCTCCATTCATGCTGCCTTGAAGCTCCCTGAATTCTCTGCTGTTGACAGGACCCTGGCTATTGTAGGCATTGGTCTGGGAAGAAAATGAGTTTTCTCTGGCTACACAGGGTGCTTCATTATCCGGGGTGGGACTCATCTTGCCATGCTCTAGAGCTAAAGGGAATCTCAACGTGAGTCCTTGCCTCGAGGTAAGGCCCTGAGTAGCCAGACAGAAACGGAGGCATGCAGCTCTTTCCATGAGCTCTTAGTCGCTGTTCTGCTTTATTTTAAAGGAAGTACACTTTTCAGCACTCCTAGGCCCCTCGGGTGAGCATCATTTTCGTTCCAAGATCACTGAGATCCTCCACACTCCTGTAGGCCTGCTGAGCAACAACGTGGCCCATATGTCCCTCGGAGTTCCTCTGTGTCTGCTGAGTCATGGGCAACACACTGCAGTCTTTCTTAGGATATCTTGATCGAACAGCACTCGCACAGGTTGACGAGCACCGTTTTGGCAAGTTCCAACTTGCTGTGGAAATCGCGCACACATTCCCTAGTCTGAGCTGCATTGAGGAAAACACTAGGCTTCGCCTTCCTTCCAGGACCTCCTACCTGAAGTCACCCTGCCTCCAGGAGAAAATCGGCTTGCGTTCGTATTGCAACTAAAGCAGAGTTTTTCCTCTAGCACTGCAGGCTTTTGAAGAGGCACCGGCCCCGAGGCCTAACTAGGGCGTTCCTTGGTTGAGGCCGTGCACTAGATGCAGAACGCCGTGCCTAGAGAAGTTGCTTCAGGGAAGGAACTAGTGGGTACGCTGTGTCTCTTTTGTCTTGTGAGAAACCAGAGTTTTGTATGCTGCCTGTGCACATGGAAATGGGGTCGTGATGGTACTAGCCTTGCTTTTCTCTTTGGAAACCTCCATTCTTGCTGCCGTGAACCTCCCTGAAATTCTCTGCTGTTGACAGGCCTCGACCCACTGTAGCCACGGGTCTGGGAAGAAAATGAGTTTTCTCTGGCTACACACGGAGCTTCAGTGGCCCGGGTGGAACTCATCATGCCATGCTCTACAGCTCAAGGAAATCTCAACGTGAGTCCTTGCCTCGAGGTAAGGCCCTGAGTAGCCATGCAGAAAGGGAGGCATGGAGCTCTTTCCATGAGCTCTTAGTCGCTGTTCTGCTTTACTTAAAAGGAAGTACCCTTTTCAGGACTCCTAGGCCCCTGGGGTGAGCATCATTTTATTCCAATATCTCTGAGTACCTCCACACCCCTGTAGGCCTGCTGAGCAACAACGAGGCCCATTGGTCCCTCGGAGGTCCTCTGTGTCTGCTGAGTCATGGGCAACACCCTGCACTCTTTCTTGTGATATCTTGATTCACAGCACTCGCAAAGGTTCAAGAGCCACGTTCTAGCAAGTTCCAACAGGACGTGGAAGTCGCACTCATTCTCAGGTCTGAGCTGCACAGAGAAAAACACTAGGCATCTCCTTCCATCCAGGACCTCCTACCTGAAGTCACCCTGCCTCCAGGAGAAAGACGGCTTGCGTTCCTATTGCAACTAAAGCACAGTTTTTCCTGTAGCGCTGCAGGCTTTTGAAGCGGCATGGGCCCAGAGGCTTGGCTAGGGCGTTCCTTGGTGAGGCCGTTCACTAGATGCAAAACACCCTGCCTCGAGAAGTTGATTGAGGGAAGCAACCAGTGTGTAGTCTGTGTCTCTTTTGACTTGTTAGAAACCACAGAGATGTATGCTGCCTCTGCCCACGGAAATGGGGGCATGAAGGTACTAGCCTTGCTTTCCATTTGGAAAGCTCCATTCTTGCTGTCATGAAGCTCCCTGAAATTCTCTGCTGTTGACCGCCCCGTGACCACTGTAGGCATGGGTGTGGGAAGAAAATGAGTTTTCTCTGGCTACACACGGAGCTTCACTGGCCGGGGTGGGGCTCACCTTGCCATGCTCTAGAGCCAAAGGGAATCTCCACGTGAGTCCTTGCCTCGAGGTAAGGCCCTGAGTAGCCCTGCAGAAAGGGAGGCATGCAGCTCTTTCCATGAGCTCTTAGTGGAGGTTCTGCTTTACATTATAGGAAGGACCCTTTTCAGGACTCCTAGGCCCTTCGGGTGAGCATCATTTTGCTTCCAAGATCACTGACTCCCTCCACACCCCTGTGGGCCTGCTGAGCAGAATTGAGTCCCATACGTCCCTCGGAGGCCCTCTGTGTCTGCCGAGTCTCGGGCAACACACTATACGTCACTTCAGGAGAGCTACTTTTCCAGAACCCTCGAACAACATCAGAACCACATTTCTAGGCAGTCCAACATGCCCTGGAAGTCTTCGACATTGCCCTCGTCTGAGCTGCTCTAAGGAAACACTCTGCTTAGAATTGATCGAGGACCTCGCTCCTGAAGTCACTCTATTCAAGGAGAAATACAGCATCCTAACATGCTGTGTCGCTAACAGGGCAAGCAACGTGAGAACTTGCCTCGAGGAAAGGCCCGGAAATGCTATGCACAAGCAGAGGCGTGTAGCAGTTTCCATGAGGACGTAGTCGCTGCTCTGCAGCTTTTGAACGCCAGTAGGCTTTTTAGGACACCTAGGTGCCTCGTCTGGTAAACTTATTCCCTGCAAGAACACCGAGTACCCTCAGTCTCACCTGGCCATTCTAAGCAATATCCAGGCCAGGAGCTTTCCGACTCACAGTGTGTATGCCGAGTGAAGGGCTACACAGTGCACTCTTATTGGGACATCTGGATTTAGCCAGCAATCTCACAGATTGACGAGCACCGTTCTGGCAAGTTCCAACATGCCGTGGAAGTCACACTCATTCCCTAGTCTGAGCTGCACAGAGAAAAACACTAGGCTTCTCCTTCCATCCAGGACCTCCTACCTGAAGTCACCCTGCCTCCAGGAGAAAGACGGCTGCGTTCCTATTGCAACTGAAGCACAGTTTCTCCTGTAGCACTGCAGGCTTTTGAATAGGCAAGGGCCCAGAGGCCTAGTTAGGGCTTTCCCTGGTGAGGCCGTTCACTAGAGGTAGAACACCCTGCCTCGAGAAGTTGATTCAGGGAAGCAACCAGTGTGTACTCTGTGTCTCTTTTGACTTGTTAGAAACCACAGAGATGTATGCTGCCTGTGCCCACGGAAATGGGGGTATGATGGTAATAGCCTTGTTTCCCATTGGGAAACCTCCATTCTTGCTGCCGTGAAGCTCCCTGAAATTCTCTGCTGTGGGCAGGCCCCTGGCTATTGTAGGCATTGGTCTGGGAAGAAAATGAGTTTTCTCTGGCTACCCAGTGTGCTTCATACCCAGGGCTGGGACTCATCTTGCCATGCTCTACAGCTATAAGGAATCTCAACGTCAGTCCTTGCCTCGAGGTAAGGCCCTGTGTAGCCATGCAGTAAGGAGGCATGCAGCTCTTTCCATGAGCTCTTAGTCGCTGTTCTACTTTATATTAAAGGAAGTAGCCTTTTCAGCACTCCTAGGACCCTCGGGGCAGCCTCATTTTAGTACCAAGATCACTGAGTACCTCCAGACCCCTGTTGGCTTGCTGAGCAACAACGAGGCCCATAGGTCCCTCGGAGGTCCTCTGTGTCTGCTGAGTCATGGGCAACACACTGCACTCTTTCTTGGGATATCTTGGTTTCACAGCACTCGCACAGGTTCACGAGCACCGTTTTGGCAAGTTCCAACTTGCTGTGGAAGTCGCACACATTCCCTAGTCTGAGCTGCACTGAGAAAAACACTAGGCTTCCCCTTCCTTCCAGGAACTCCTACCTGAAGTCACCCTGCCTCCAGGAGAAAGACGCCTTGCTTCCTATTGCAACTAAAGCACAGTTTTTCCTATAGCACTGCAAGCTTTTGAATAGGCACGAGCCCAGAGGCCTAGCTAGGGCGTTCCTTGGTTGAGGCAGTTCACTAGATGCAGAACACCCTGCCACGAGAATTTGATTCAGGGAAGGAACCAGTGTGTAATCTGTGTCTCTTTTGAGTTGTGTGAAACCACAGGGATGTATGCTGTTTGTGCCTAGGGAAATGTGGGCATGTTGGTAGTAGCCTTGCTTATCCATTTTGAAAGCTCCAATCATGCTGCCTTGAAGCTCCCTGAATTCTCTGCTGTTGACAGGACCCTGGCTATTGTAGGCATTGGTCTGGGAAGAAAATGAGTTTTCTCTGGCTACACAGGGTGCTTCATTATCCGGGGTGGGACTCATCTTGCCATGCTCTAGAGCTAAAGGGAATCTCAACGTGAGTCCTTGCCTCGAGGTAAGGCCCTGAGTAGCCAGACAGAAAGGGAGGCATGCAGCTCTTTCCATGAGCTCTTAGTCGCTGTTCTGCTTTATTTTAAAGGAAGTACACTTTTCAGCACTCCTAGGCCCCTCGGGTGAGCATCATTTTCGTTCCAAGATTTACTGAGATCCTCCACACTCCTGTAGGCCTGCTGAGCAACAACGTGGCCCATATGTCCCTCGGAGTTCCTCTGTGTCTGCTGAGTCATGGGCAACACACTGCAGTCTTTCTTAGGATATCTTGATTGAACAGCACTCGCACAGGTTGACGAGCACCGTTTTGGCAAGTTCCAACTTGCTGTGGAAATCGCGCACACATTCCCTAGTCTGGGCTGCATTGAGGAAAACACTAGGCTTCGCCTTCCTTCCAGGACCTCCTACCTGAAGTCACCCTGCCTCCAGGAGAAAAACGGCTTGCGTTCCTATTGCAACTAAAGCACAGTTTTTCCTGTAGCGCTGCAGGCTTTTGAAGCGGCATGGGCCCAGAGGCTTGGCTAGGGCGTTCCTTGGTGAGGCCGTCACTAGATGCAAAACACCCTGCCTCTAGAAGTTGATTGAGGGAAGCAACCAGTGTGTAGTCTGTGTCTCTTTTGACTTGTTAGAAACCACAGAGATGTATGCTGCCTCTGCCCACGGAAATGGGGGCATGATGGTACTAGCCTTGCTTTCCATTTGGAAAGCTCAATTCTTGCTGTCGTGAAGCTCCCTGAAATTCTCTGCTGTTGACCGCCCCGTGACCACTGTAGGCATGGGTGTGGGAAGAAAATGAGTTTTCTCTGGCTACACACGGAGCTTCACTGGCCGGGGTGGGGCTCACCTTGCCATGCTCTAGAGCCAAAGGGAATCTCCACGTGAGTCCTTGCCTCGAGGTAAGGCCCTGAGTAGCCCTGCAGAAAGGGAGGCATGCAGCTCTTTCCATGAGCTCTTAGTGGAGGTTCTGCTTTATATTAAAGGAAGGACCCTTTTCAGGACTCCTAGGTCTCTCGGGTGAGCATCATTTTGCTTCCAAGATCACTGACTCCCTCCACACCCCTGTGGGCCTGCTGAGCAGCATTGAATCCCATACGTCCCTCGGAGGCCCTCTGTGTCTGCCGAGTCTCGGGCAACACACTCTACGTTACTTCAGGAGAGCTACATTTCCAGAACCCTCGAACAGCATCAGAACCACATTTCTAGGCAGTCCAACATGCCCTGGAAGTCTTCGACATTGCCCCCGTCTGAGCTGCTCTGAGGAAACACTCTGCTTAGAATTGATCGAGGACCTCGCTCCTGAAGTCACTCTATTCAAGGAGAAATACAGCATCCTAACATGCTGTGTCGCTCACAGGGCAAGCAACGTGAGAACTTGCCTCGAGGTAAGGCCCTGAAATGCTATGCACAAGCAGAGGCGTGTAGCAGTTTCCATGAGGCCGTAGTCGCTGCTCTGCAGCATTTGAACGCCAGTAGGCTTTTTAGGACACCTAGGTGCCTCGTCTGGTAAACTTATTCCCTGCAAGAACACCGAGTACCCTCAGTCTCACCTGGCCATTCTAAGCAATATCCAGGCCAGGAGCTTTCCGACTCACAGTGTGTATGCCGAGTGAAGGGCTACACAGTGCACTCTTATTGGGACATCTGGATTTAGCCAGCAATCGCACAGATTGACGAGCACCGTTCTGGCAAGTTCCAACATGCCGTGGAAGTCACACTCATTCCCTAGTCTGAGCTGCACAGAGAAAAACACTAGGCTTCTCCTTCCATCCAGGACCTCCTACCTGAAGTCACCCTGCCTCCAGGAGAAAGACGGCTGCGTTCCTATTGCAACTGAAGCACAGTTTCTCCTGTAGCACTGCAGGCTTTTGAATAGGCAAGGGCCCAGATGCCTAGCTAAGACTTTGCCTGGTGAGGCCGTTCACTAGAGGTAGAACACCCTGCCTCGAGAAGTTGATTCAGGGAAGCAACCAGTGTGTACTCTGTGTCTCTTTTGACTTGTTAGAAACCACAGAGATGTATGCTGCCTGTGCCCACGGAAATGGGGGTATGATGGTAATAGCCTTGTTTCCCATTTGGAAACCTCCATTCTTGCTGCCGTGAAGCTCCCTGAAATTCTCTGCTGTGGACAGGCCCCTGGCTATTGTAGGCATTGGTCTGGGGAGAAAATGAGTTTTCTCTGGCTACCCAGTGTGCTTCATACCCAGGGCTGGGACTCATCTTGCCATGCTCTAGAGCTATAAGGAATCTCAACGTCAGTCCTTGCCTCGAGGTAAGGCCCTGAGTAGCCATGCAGAAAGGGAGGCATGCAGCTCTTTCCATGAGCTCTTAGTCGCTGTTCTCCTTTATATTAAAGGAAGTAGCCTTTTCAGCACTCCTAGGACCCTCGGGGCAGCCTCATTTTAGTACCAAGATCACTGAGTACCTCCACACCCCTGTTGGCTTGCTGAGCACCAACGAGGCCCTTAGGTCCCTCGGAGGTCCTCTGTGTCTGCTGAGTCATGGGCAACACACTGCACTCTTTCTTGGCATATCTTGGTTTCACAGCACTCGCACATGTTCACGAGCACCGTTCTGGCAAGTTCCGACTTGCTGTGGAAGTTGCACACATTCCCTAGTCTGAGCTGCACTGAGAAAAACACTAGGCTTCCCCTTTCTTCCAGGAACTCCTACCTGAAGTCACCCTGCCTCCAGGAGAAAGACCCCTTGCTTCCTATTGCAACTAAAGCACATTTTTTCCTATAGCACTGCAAGCTTTTGAATAGGCACGAGCCCAGAGGCCTAGCTAGGGCGCTCCTTGGTTGAGGCAGTTCACTAGATGCAGAACACCCTGCCACGAGAATTTGATTCAGGGAAGGAAGCAGTGTGTAATCTGTGTCTCTTTTGAGTTGTGTGAAACCACAGATCCCTATATGCTGTTTGTGCCTAGGGAAATGCGGGCATGTTGGTAGTAGAATTGCTTATCTATTTTGAAAGCTCCATTCATGCTGCCTTGAAGCTCCCTGAATTCTCTGCTGTTGACAGGACCCTGGCTATTGTAGGCATTGGTCTGGGAAGAAAATGAGTTTTCTCTGGCTACACAGGGTGCTTCATTATCCGGGGTGGGACTCATCTTGCCATGCTCTAGAGCTAAAGGGAATCTCAACGTGAGTCCTTGCCTCGAGGTAAGGCCCTGAGTAGCCAGACAGAAACGGAGGCATGCAGCTCTTTCCATGAGCTCTTAGTCGCTGTTCTGCTTTATTTTAAAGGAAGTACACTTTTCAGCACTCCTAGGCCCCTCGGGTGAGCATCCTTTTCGTTCCAAGATCACTGAGATCCTCCACACTCCTGTAGGCCTGCTGAGCAACAACGTGGCCCATATGTCCCTCGGAGTTCCTCTGTGTCTGCTGAGTCATGGGCAACACACTGCAGTCTTTCTTAGGATATCTTGATCGAACAGCACTCGCACAGGTTGACGAGCACCGTTTTGGCAAGTTCCAACTTGCTGTGGAAATCGCGCACACATTCCCTAGTCTGAGCTGCATTGAGGAAAACACTAGGCTTCGCCTTCCTTCCAGGACCTCCTACCTGAAGTCACCCTGCCTCCAGGAGAAAATCGGCTTGCGTTCGTATTGCAACTAAAGCAGAGTTTTTCCTCTAGCACTGCAGGCTTTTGAAGAGGCACCGGCCCCGAGGCCTAACTAGGGCGTTCCTTGGTTGAGGCCGTGCACTAGATGCAGAACGCCGTGCCTAGAGAAGTTGCTTCAGGGAAGGAACTAGTGGGTACGCTGTGTCTCTTTTGTCTTGTGAGAAACCAGAGTTTTGTATGCTGCCTGTGCACATGGAAATGGGGTCGTGATGGTACTAGCCTTGCTTTTCTCTTTGGAAACCTCCATTCTTGCTGCCGTGAACCTCCCTGAAATTCTCTGCTGTTGACAGGCCTCGACCCACTGTAGCCACGGGTCTGGGAAGAAAATGAGTTTTCTCTGGCTACACACGGAGCTTCAGTGGCCCGGGTGGAACTCATCATGCCATGCTCTACAGCTCAAGGAAATCTCAACGTGAGTCCTTGCCTCGAGGTAAGGCCCTGAGTAGCCATGCAGAAAGGGAGGCATGGAGCTCTTTCCATGAGCTCTTAGTCGCTGTTCTGCTTTACTTAAAAGGAAGTACCCTTTTCAGGACTCCTAGGCCCCTGGGGTGAGCATCATTTTATTCCAATATCTCTGAGTACCTCCACACCCCTGTAGGCCTGCTGAGCAACAACGAGGCCCATTGGTCCCTCGGAGGTCCTCTGTGTCTGCTGAGTCATGGGCAACACCCTGCACTCTTTCTTGTGATATCTTGATTCACAGCACTCGCAAAGGTTCAAGAGCCACGTTCTAGCAAGTTCCAACAGGACGTGGAAGTCGCACTCATTCTCAGGTCTGAGCTGCACAGAGAAAAACACTAGGCATCTCCTTCCATCCAGGACCTCCTACCTGAAGTCACCCTGCCTCCAGGAGAAAGACGGCTTGCGTTCCTATTGCAACTAAAGCACAGTTTTTCCTGTAGCGCTGCAGGCTTTTGAAGCGGCATGGGCCCAGAGGTTTGGCTAGGGCGTTCCTTGGTGAGGCCGTTCACTAGATGCAAAACACCCTGCCTCGAGAAGTTGATTGAGGGAAGCAACCAGTGTGTAGTCTGTGTCTCTTTTGACTTGTTAGAAACCACAGAGATGTATGCTGCCTCTGCCCACGGAAATGGGGGCATGAAGGTACTAGCCTTGCTTTCCATTTGGAAAGCTCCATTCTTGCTGTCATGAAGCTCCCTGAAATTCTCTGCTGTTGACCGCCCCGTGACCACTGTAGGCATGGGTGTGGGAAGAAAATGAGTTTTCTCTGGCTACACACGGAACTTCACTGGCCGGGGTGGGGCTCACCTTGCCATGCTCTAGAGCCAAAGGGAATCTCCACGTGAGTCCTTGCCTCGAGGTAAGGCCCTGAGTAGCCCTGCAGAAAGGGAGGCATGCAGCTCTTTCCATGAGCTATTAGTGGAGGTTCTGCTTTACATTATAGGAAGGACCCTTTTCAGGACTCCTAGGCCCTTCGGGTGAGCATCATTTTGCTTCCAAGATCACTGACTCCCTCCACACCCCTGTGGGCCTGCTGAGCAGAATTGAGTCCCATACGTCCCTCGGAGGCCCTCTGTGTCTGCCGAGTCTCGGGCAACACACTATACGTCACTTCAGGAGAGCTACTTTTCCAGAACCCTCGAACAACATCAGAACCACATTTCTAGGCAGTCCAACATGCCCTGGAAGTCTTCGACATTGCCCTCGTCTGAGCTGCTCTAAGGAAACACTCTGCTTAGAATTGATCGAGGACCTCGCTCCTGAAGTCACTCTATTCAAGGAGAAATACAGCATCCTAACATGCTGTGTCGCTCACAGGGCAAGCAACGTGAGAACTTGCCTCGAGGAAAGGCCCGGAAATGCTATGCACAAGCAGAGGCGTGTAGCAGTTTCCATGAGGACGTAGTCGCTGCTCTGCAGCTTTTGAACGCCAGTAGGCTTTTTAGGACACCTAGGTGCCTCGTCTGGTAAACTTATTCCCTGCAAGAACACCGAGTACCCTCAGTCTCACCTGGCCATTCTAAGCAATATCCAGGCCAGGAGCTTTCCGACTCACAGTGTGTATGCCGAGTGAAGGGCTACACAGTGCACTCTTATTGGGACATCTGGATTTAGCCAGCAATCTCACAGATTGACGAGCACCGTTCTGGCAAGTTCCAACATGCCGTGGAAGTCACACTCATTCCCTAGTCTGAGCTGCACAGAGAAAAACACTAGGCTTCTCCTTCCATCCAGGACCTCCTACCTGAAGTCACCCTGCCTCCAGGAGAAAGACGGCTGCGTTCCTATTGCAACTGAAGCACAGTTTCTCCTGTAGCACTGCAGGCTTTTGAATAGGCAAGGGCCCAGAGGCCTAGTTAGGGCTTTCCCTGGTGAGGCCGTTCACTAGAGGTAGAACACCCTGCCTCGAGAAGTTGATTCAGGGAAGCAACCAGTGTGTACTCTGTGTCTCTTTTGACTTGTTAGAAACCACAGAGATGTATGCTGCCTGTGCCCACGGAAATGGGGGTATGATGGTAATAGCCTTGTTTCCCATTGGGAAACCTCCATTCTTGCTGCCGTGAAGCTCCCTGAAATTCTCTGCTGTGGGCAGGCCCCTGGCTATTGTAGGCATTGGTCTGGGAAGAAAATGAGTTTTCTCTGGCTACCCAGTGTGCTTCATACCCAGGGCTGGGACTCATCTTGCCATGCTCTACAGCTATAAGGAATCTCAACGTCAGTCCTTGCCTCGAGGTAAGGCCCTGTGTAGCCATGCAGTAAGGAGGCATGCAGCTCTTTCCATGAGCTCTTAGTCGCTGTTCTACTTTATATTAAAGGAAGTAGCCTTTTCAGCACTCCTAGGACCCTCGGGGCAGCCTCATTTTAGTACCAAGATCACTGAGTACCTCCACACCCCTGTTGGCTTGCTGAGCAACAACGAGGCCCATAGGTCCCTCGGAGGTCCTCTGTGTCTGCTGAGTCATGGGCAACACACTGCACTCTTTCTTGGGATATCTTGGTTTCACAGCACTCGCACAGGTTGACGAGCACCGTTTTGGCAAGTTCCAACTTGCTGTGGAAGTCGCACACATTCCCTAGTCTGAGCTGCACTCAGAAAAACACTAGGCTTCCCCTTCCTTCCAGGAACTCCTACCTGAAGTCACCCTGCCTCCAGGAGAAAGACGCCTTGCTTCCTATTGCAACTAAAGCACATTTTTCCTATAGCACTGCAAGCTTTTGGATAGGCACGAGCCCAGAGGCCTAGCTAGGGCGCTCCTTGGTTGAGGCAGTTCACTAGATGCAGAACACCCTGCCACGAGAATTTGAATCAGGGAAGGAAGCAGTGTGTAATCTGTGTCTCTTTTGAGTTGTGTGAAACCACAGGGATGTATGCTGTTTGTGCCTAGGGAAATGTGGGCATCTTGGTAGTCGACTTGCTTATCCATTTTGAAAGCTCCATTCATGCTGCCTTGAAGCTCCCTGAATTCTCTGCTGTTGACAGGACCCTGGCTATTGTAGGCATTGGTCTGGGAAGAAAATGAGTTTTCTCTGGCTACACAGGGTGCTTCATTATCCGGGGTGGGACTCATCTTGCCATGCTCTAGAGCTAAAGGGAATCTCAACGTGAGTCCTTGCCTCGAGGTAAGGCCCTGAGTAGCCAGACAGAAAGGGAGGCATGCAGCTCTTTCCATGAGCTCTTAGTCGCTGTTCTGCTTTATTTTAAAGGAAGTACACTTTTCAGCACTCCTAGGCCCCTCGCGAGAGCATCCTTTTCGTTCCAAGATCACTGAGATCCTCCACACTCCTGTAGGCCTGCTGAGCAACAACGTGGCCCATATGTCCCTCGGAGTTCCTCTGTTTCTGCTGAGTCATGGGCAACACACTGCAGTCTTTCTTAGGATATCTTGATTGAACAGCACTCGCACAGGTTGACGAGCACCGTTTTGGCAAGTTCCAACTTGCTGTGGATATCGCGCACACATTCCCTAGTCTGAGCTGCATTGAGGAAAACACTAGGCTTCGCCTTCCTTCCAGGACCTCCTACCTGAAGTCACCCTGCCTCCAGGAGAAAATCGGCTTGCGTTCGTATTGCAACTAAAGCAGAGTTTTTCCTCTAGCACTGCAGGCTTTTGAAGAGGCACCGGCCCCGAGGCCTAACTAGGGCGTTCCTTGGTTGAGGCCGTGCACTAGATGCAGAACGCCGTGCCTCGAGAAGTTGCTTCAGGGAAGGAACTAGTGGGTACGCTGTGTCTCTTTTGTCTTGTGAGAAACCAGAGTTTTGTATGCTGCCTGTGCACATGGAAATGGGGTCGTGATGGTACTAGCCTTGCTTTTCTCTTTGGAAACCTCCATTCTTGCTGCCGTGAAGCTCCCTGAAATTCTCTGCTGTTGACAGGCCTCGACCCAGTGTAGCCATGGGTCTGGGAAGAAAATGAGTTTTCTCTGGCTGCACACGGAGCTTCAGTGGCCGGGGTGGAACTCATCATGCCATGCTCTACAGCTCAAGGAAATCTCAACGTGAGTCCTTGCCTCGAGGTAAGGCCCTGAGTAGCCATGCCGAAAGGGAGGCATGGAGCTCTTTCCATGAGCTCTTAGTCGCTGTTCTGCTTTACTTTAAAGGAAGTACCCTTTTCAAGACTCCTAGGCCCCTGGGGTGAGCATCATTTTATTCCAATATCTCTGAGTACCTCCACACCCCTGTAGGCCTGCTGAGCAACAACGAGGCCCATTGGTCCCTCGGAGGTCCTCTGTGTCTGCTGAGTCATGGGCAACACCCTGCACTCTTTCTTGTGATATCTTGATTCACAGCACTCGCACAGGTTCAAGAGCCACGTTCTAGCAAGTTCCAACAGGACGTGGAAGTCGCACTCATTCCCAGGTCTCAGCTGCACAGAGAAAAACACTAGGCATCTCCTTCCATCCAGGACCTCCTACCTGAAGTCACCCTGCCTCCAGGAGAAAGACGGCTTGCGTTCCTATTGCAACTAAAGCACAGTTTTTCCTGTAGCGCTGCAGGCTTTTGAAGCGGCATGGGCCCAGAGGCTTGGCTAGGGCGTTCCTTGGTGCGGCCGTTCACTAGATGCAAAACACCCTGCCTCGAGAAGTTGATTGAGGGAAGCAACCAGTGTGTAGTCTGTGTCTCTTTTGACTTGTTAGAAACCACAGAGATGTATGCTGCCTCTGCCCACGGAAATGGGGGCATGATGGTACTAGCCTTGCTTTCCATTTGGAAAGCTCCATTCTTGCTGTCGTGAAGCTCCCTGAAATTCTCTGCTGTTGACCGCCCCGTGACCACTGTAGGCATGGGTGTGGGAAGAAAATGAGTTTTCTCTGGCTACACACGGAGCTTCACTGGCCGGGGTGGGGCTCACCTTGCCATGCTCTAGAGCCAAAGGGAATCTCCACGTGAGTCCTTGCCTCGAGGTAAGGCCCTGAGTAGCCCTGCAGAAAGGGAGGCATGCAGCTCTTTCCATGAGCTCTTGTGGAGGTTCTGCTTTATATTAAAGGAAGGACCCTTTTCAGGACTCCTAGGCCCCTCGGGTGAGCATCATTTTGCTTCCAAGATCACTGACTCCCTCCACACCCCTGTGGGCCTGCTGAGCAGCATTGAGTCCCATACGTCCCTCGGAGGCCCTCTGTGTCTGCCGAGTCTCGGGCAACACACTCTACGTTACTTCAGGAGAGCTACATTTCCAGAACCCTCGAACAGCATCAGAACCACATTTCTAGGCAGTCCAACATGCCCTGGAAGTCTTCGACATTGCCCTCATCTGAGCTGCTCTGAGGAAACACTCTGCTTAGAATTGATCGAGGACCTCGCTCCTGAAGTCACTCTATTCAAGGAGAAATACAGCATCCTAACATGCTGTGTCGCTCACAGGGCAAGCAACGTGAGAACTTGCCTCGAGGTAAGGCCCTGAAATGCTATGCACAAGCAGAGGCGTGTAGCAGTTTCCATGAGGCCGTAGTCGCTGCTCTGCAGCATTTGAACGCCAGTAGGCTTTTTAGGACACCTAGGTGCCTCGTCTGGTAAACTTATTCCCTGCAAGAACACCGAGTACCCTCAGTCTCACCTGGCCATTCTAAGCAATATCCAGGCCAGGAGCTTTCCGACTCACAGTGTGTATGCCGAGTGAAGGGCTACACAGTGCACTCTTATTGGGACATCTGGATTTAGCCAGCAATCGCACAGATTGACGAGCACCGTTCTGGCAAGTTCCAACATGCCGTGGAAGTCACACTCATTCCCTAGTCTGAGCTGCACAGAGAAAACACTAGGCTTCTCCTTCCATCCAGGACCTCCTACCTGAAGTCACCCTGCCTCCAGGAGAAAGACGGCTGCGTTCCTATTGCAACTGAAGCACAGTTTCTCCTGTAGCACTGCAGGCTTTTGAATAGGCAAGGGCCCAGAGGCCTAGCTAAGACTTTCCCTGGTGAGGCCGTTCACTAGAGGTAGAACACCCTGCCTCGAGAAGTTGATTCAGGGAAGCAACCAGTGTGTACTCTGTGTCTCTTTTGACTTGTTAGAAACCACAGAGATGTATGCTGCCTGTGCCCACGGAAATGGGGGTATGATGGTAATAGCCTTGTTTCCCATTTGGAAACCTCCATTCTTGCTGCCGTGAAGCTCCCTGAAATTCTCTGCTGTGGACAGGCCCCTGGCTATTGTAGGCATTGGTCTGGGGAGAAAATGAGTTTTCTCTGGCTACCCAGTGTGCTTCATACCCAGGGCTGGGACTCATCTTGCCATGCTCTAGAGCTATAAGGAATCTCAACGTCAGTCCTTGCCTCGAGGTAAGGCCCTGAGTAGCCATGCAGAAAGGGAGGCATGCAGCTCTTTCCATGAGCTCTTAGTCGCTGTTCTCCTTTATATTAAAGGAAGTAGCCTTTTCAGCACTCCTAGGACCCTCGGGGCAGCCTCATTTTAGTACCAAGATCACTGAGTACCTCCAGACCCCTGTTGGCTTGCTGAGCAACAACGAGGCCCATAGGTCCCTCGGAGGTCCTCTGTGTCTGCTGAGTCATGGGCAACACACTGCACTCTTTCTTGGGATATCTTGGTTTCACAGCACTCGCACAGGTTCACGAGCACCGTTTTGGCAAGTTCCAACTTGCTGTGGAAGTCGCACACATTCCCTAGTCTGAGCTGCACTGAGAAAAACACTAGGCTTCCCCTTCCTTCCAGGAACTCCTACCTGAAGTCACCCTGCCTCCAGGAGAAAGACGCCTTGCTTCCTATTGCAACTAAAGCACAGTTTTTCCTATAGCACTGCAAGCTTTTGAATAGGCACGAGCCCAGAGGCCTAGCTAGGGCGTTCCTTGGTTGAGGCAGTTCACTAGATGCAGAACACCCTGCCACGAGAATTTGATTCAGGGAAGGAACCAGTGTGTAATCTGTGTCTCTTTTGAGTTGTGTGAAACCACAGGGATGTATGCTGTTTGTGCCTAGGGAAATGTGGGCATGTTGGTAGTAGCCTTGCTTATCCATTTTGAAAGCTCCAATCATGCTGCCTTGAAGCTCCCTGAATTCTCTGCTGTTGACAGGACCCTGGCTATTGTAGGCATTGGTCTGGGAAGAAAATGAGTTTTCTCTGGCTACAGAGGGTGCTTCATTATCCGGGGTGGGACTCATCTTGCCATGCTCTAGAGCTAAAGGGAATCTCAACGTGAGTCCTTGCCTCGAGGTAAGGCCCTGAGTAGCCAGACAGAAAGGGAGGCATGCAGCTCTTTCCATGAGCTCTTAGTCGCTGTTCTGCTTTATTTTAAAGGAAGTACACTTTTCAGCACTCCTAGGCCCCTCGGGTGAGCATCATTTTCGTTCCAAGATTTACTGAAATCCTCCACACTCCTGTAGGCCTGCTGAGCAACAAAGTGGCCCATATGTCCCTCGGAGCTCCTCTGTGTCTGCTGAGTCATGGGCAACACACTGCAGTCTTTCTTAGGATATCTTGATTGAACAACACTCGCACAGGTTGACGATCACCGTTTTGGCAAGTTCCAACTTGCTGTGGAAATCGCGCACACATTCCCTAGTCTGGGCTGCATTGAGGAAAACACTAGGCTTCGCCTTCCTTCCAGGACCTCCTACCTGAAGTCACCCTGCCTCCAGGAGAAAATCGGCTTGCGTTCGTATTGCAACTAAAGCAGAGTTTTTCCTCTAGCACTGCAGGCTTTTGAAGAGGCACCGGCCCCTTGGCCTAACTAGGGCGTTCCTTGGTTGAGGCCGTGCACTAGATGCAGAACCCCGTGCCTCGAGAAGTTGCTTCAGGGAAGGAACTAGTGGGTACGCTGTGTCTCTTTTGTCTTGTGAGAAACCAGAGTTTTGTATGCTGCCTGTGCACATGGAAATGGGGTCGTGACGGTACTAGCCTTGCTTTTCTCTTTGGAAACCTCCATTCTTGCTGCCGTGAAGCTCCCTGAAATTCTCTGCTGTTGACAGGCCTCGACCCACTGTAGCCATGGGTCTGGGAAGAAAATGAGTTTTCTCTGGCTACACACGGAGCTTCAGTGGCCCGGGTGGAACTCATCATGCCATGCTCTACAGCTCAAGGAAATCTCAACGTGAGTCCTTGCCTCGAGGTAAGGCCCTGAGTAGCCATGCCGAAAGGGAGGCATGGAGCTCTTTCCATGAGCTCTTAGTCGCTGTTCTGCTTCACTTTAAAGGAAGTACCCTTTTCAGGACTCCTAGGCCCCTGGGGTGAGCATCATTTTATTCCAATATCTCTGAGTACCTCCACACCCCTGTAGGCCTGCTGAGCAACAACGAGGCCCATTGGTCCCTCGGAGGTCCTCTGTGTCTGCTGAGTCATGGGCAACACCCTGCACTCTTTCTTGTGATATCTTGATTCACAGCACTCGCACAGGTTCAAGAGCCACGTTCTAGCAAGTTCCAACAGGACGTGGAAGTCGCACTCATTCCCTAGTCTGAGCTGCACAGAGAAAAACACTAGGCATCTCCTTCCATCCAGGACCTCCTACCTGAAGTCACCCTGCCTCCAGGAGAAAGACGGCTTGCGTTCCTATTGCAACTAAAGCACAGTTTTTCCTGTAGCGCTGCAGGCTTTTGAAGCGGCATGGGCCCAGAGGCTTGGTGAGGCCGTTCACTAGATGCAAAACACCCTGCCTCGAGAAGTTGATTGAGGGAAGCAACCAGTGTGTAGTCTGTGTCTCTTTTGACTTGTTAGAAACCACAGAGATGTATGCTGCCTCTGCCCACGGAAATGGGGGCATGATGGTACTAGCCTTGCTTTCCATTTGGAAAGCTCCATTCTTGCTGTCGTGAAGCTCCCTGAAATTCTCTGCTGTTGACCGCCCCGTGACCACTGTAGGCATGGGTGTGGGAAGAAAATGAGTTTTCTCTGGCTACACACGGAGCTTCACTGGCCGGGGTGGGGCTCACCTTGCCATGCTCTAGAGCCAAAGGGAATCTCCACGTGAGTCCTTGCCTCGAGGTAAGGCCCTGAGTAGCCCTGCAGAAAGGGAGGCATGCAGCTCTTTCCATGAGCTCTTAGTGGAGGTTCTGCTTTATATTAAAGGAAGGACCCTTTTCAGGACTCCTAGGCCCCTCGGGTGAGCATCATTTGCTTCCAAGATCACTGACTCCCTCCACACCCCTGTGGGCCTGCTGAGCAGCATTGAGTCCCATACGTCCCTCGGAGGCCCTCTGTGTCTGCCGAGTCTCGGGCAACACACTCTACGTTACTTCAGGAGAGCTACATTTCCAGAACCCTCGAACAGCATCAGAACCACATTTCTAGGCAGTCCAACATGCCCTGGAAGTCTTCGACATTGCCCTCGTCTGAGCTGCTCTGAGGAAACACTCTGCTTAGAATTGATCGAGGACCTCGCTCCTGAAGTCACTCTATTCAAGGAGAAATACAGCATCCTAACATGCTGTGTCGCTCACAGGGCAAGCAACGTGAGAACTTGCCTCGAGGTAAGGCCCTGAAATGCTATGCACAAGCAGAGGCGTGTAGCAGTTTCCATGAGGCCGTAGTCGCTGCTCTGCAGCATTTGAACGCCAGTAGGCTTTTTAGGACACCTCGGTGCCTCGTCTGGTAAACTTATTCCCTGCAAGAACACCGAGTACCCTCAGTCTCACCTGGCCATTCTAAGCAATATCCAGGCCAGGAGCTTTCCGACTCACAGTGTGTATGCCGAGTGAAGGGCTACACAGTGCACTCTTATTGGGACATCTGGATTTAGCCAGCAATCGCACAGATTGACGAGCACCGTTCTGGCAAGTTCCAACATGCCGTGGAAGTCACACTCATTCCCTAGTCTGAGCTGCACAGAGAAAAACACTAGGCTTCTCCTTCCATCCAGGACCTCCTACCTGAAGTCACCCTGCCTCCAGGAGAAAGACGGCTGCGTTCCTATTGCAACTGAAGCACAGTTTCTCCTGTAGCACTGCAGGCTTTTGAATAGGCAAGGGCCCAGATGCCTAGCTAAGACTTTCCCTGGTGAGGCCGTTCACTAGAGGTAGAACACCCTGCCTCGAGAAGTTGATTCAGGGAAGCAACCAGTGTGTACTCTGTGTCTCTTTTGACTTGTTAGAAACCACAGAGATGTATGCTGCCTGTGCCCACGGAAATGGGGGTATGATGGTAATAGCCTTGTTTCCCATTTGGAAACCTCCATTCTTGCTGCCGTGAAACTCCCTGAAATTCTCTGCTGTGGACAGGCCCCTGGCTATTGTAGGCATTGGTCTGGGGAGAAAATGAGTTTTCTCTGGCTACCCAGTGTGCTTCATACCCAGGGCTGGGACTCATCTTGCCATGCTCTAGAGCTATAAGGAATCTCAACGTCAGTCCTTGCCTCGAGGTAAGGCCCTGAGTAGCCATGCAGAAAGGGAGGCATGCAGCTCTTTCCATGAGCTCTTAGTCGCTGTTCTCCTTTATATTAAAGGAAGTAGCCTTTTCAGCACTCCTAGGACCCTCGGGGCAGCCTCATTTTAGTACCAAGATCACTGAGTACCTCCACACCCCTGTTGGCTTGCTGAGCAACAACGAGGCCCTTAGGTCCCTCGGAGGTCCTCTGTGTCTGCTGAGTCATGGGCAACACACTGCACTCTTTCTTGGGATATCTTGGTTTCACAGCACTCGCACAGGTTCACGAGCACCGTTCTGGCAAGTTCCGACTTGCTGTGGAAGTCGCACACATTCCCTAGTCTGAGCTGCACTGAGAAAAACACTAGGCTTCCCCTTCCTTCCAGGAACTCCTACCTGAAGTCACCCTGCCTCCAGGAGAACGACGCCTTGCTTCCTATTGCAACTAAAGCACAGTTCTTCCTATAGCACTGCAAGCTTTTGAATAGGCACGAGCCCAGAGGCCTAGCTAGGGCGTTCCTTGGTTGAGGCAGTTCACTAGATGCAGAACACCCTGCCACGAGAATTTGATTCAGGGAAGGAAGCAGTGTGTAATCTGTGTCTCTTTTGAGTTTTGTGAAACCACAGGGATGTATGCTGTTTGTGCCTAGGGAAATGTGGGCATGTTGGTAGTAGACTTGCTTATCCATTTTGAAAGCTCCATTCATGCTGCCTTGAAGCTCCCTGAATTCTCTGCTGTTGACAGGACCCTGGCTATTGTAGGCATTGGTCTGGGAAGAAAATGAGTTTTCTCTGGCTACACAGGGTGCTTCATTATCCGGGGTGGGACTCTTCTTGCCATGCTCTAGAGCTAAAGGGAATCTCAACGTGAGTCCCTGCCTCGAGGTAAGGCCCTGAGTAGCCAGACAGAAAGGGAGGCATGCAGCTCTTTCCATGAGCTCTTAGTCGCTGTTCTGCTTTATTTTAAAGGAAGTACACTTTTCAGCACTCCTAGGCCCCTCGGGTGAGCATCCTTTTCGTTCCAAGATCACTGAGATCCTCCACACTCCTGTAGGCCTGCTGAGCAACAACGTGGCCCATATGTCCCTCGGAGTTCCTCTGTGCCTGCTGAGTCATCGGCAACACACTGCAGTCTTTCTTAGGAGATCTTGATCGAACAGCACTCGCACAGGTTGACGAGCTCCGTTTTGGCAAGTTCCAACTTGCTGTGGAAATCGCGCACACATTCCCTAGTCTGAGCTGCATTGAGGAAAACACTAGGCTTCGCCTTCCTTCCAGGACCTCCTACCTGAAGTCACCCTGCCTCCAGGAGGAAATCGGCTTGCGTTCGTATTGCAACTAAAGCAGAGTTTTTCCTCTAGCACTGCAGGCTTTTGAAGAGGCACCGGCCCCGAGGCCTAACTAGGGCGTTCCTTGGTTGAGGCCGTGCACTAGATGCAGAACGCCGTGCCTCGAGAAGTTGCTTCAGGGAAGGAACTAGTGGGTACGCTGTGTCTCTTTTGTCTTGTGAGAAACCAGAGTTTTGGATGCTGCCTGTGCACATGGAAATGGGGTCGTGATGGTACTAGCCTTGCTTTTCTCTTGGGAAACCTCCATTCTTGCTGCCGTGAAGCTCCCTGAAATTCTCTGCTGTTGACCGCCCCGTGACCACTGTAGCCATGGGTCTGGGAAGAAAATGAGTTTTCTCTGGCTACACGCGGAGCTTCACTGGCCGGGGTGTGGCTCACCTTGCCAAGCTCTAGAGCCAAAGGGAATCTCCACGTGAGTCCTCGCCTCGAGGTAAGGCCCTGAGTAGCCCTGCAGAAAGGGAGGCATGCAGCTCTTTCCATGAGCTCTTAGTGGAGGTTCTGCTTTATATTAAAGGAAGGACCCTTTTCAGGACTCCTAGGTCTCTCGGGTGAGCATCATTTTGCTTCCAAGATCACTGACTCCCTCCACACCCCTGTGGGCCTGCTGAGCAGCATTGAGTCCCATACGTCCCTCGGAGGCCCTCTGTGTCTGCCGAGTCTCGGGCAACACACTCTACGTTACTTCAGGAGAGCTACATTTCCAGAACCCTCGAACAGCATCAGAACCACATTTCTAGGCAGTCCAACATGCCCTGGAAGTCTTCGACATTGCCCTCGTCTGAGCTGCTCTGAGGAAACACTCTGCTTAGAATTGATCGAGGACCTCGTTCCTGAAGTCACTCTAGTCAAGGAGAAATACAGCATCCTATCATGCTGTGCCGCTCACAGGGCAAGCAACGTGAGAATTTGCCTCGAGGTAAGGCCCTGAAATGCTATGCACAGGCAGAGGCGTGTAGCAGTTTTCATGAGGCCGTAGTCGCTGCTCTGCAGCATTTGAACGCCAGTAGGCTTTTTAGGACACCTAGGTGCCTCGTCTGGTAAACTTATTCCCTGCAAGAACACCGAGTACCCTCAGTCTCACCTGGCCATTCTAAGCACTATCCAGGCCAGGAGCTTTCCGACTCACAGTGTGTATGCCGAGTGAAGGGCTACACAGTGCACTCTTATTGGGACATCTGGATTTAGCCAGCAATCGCACAGATTGACGAGCACCGTTCTAGCAAGTTCCAACATGCCGTGGAAGTCACACTCATTCCCTAGTCTGAGCTGCACAGAGAAAAACACTAGGCTTCTCCTTCCATCCAGGACCTCCTACCTGAAGTCACCCTGCCTCCAGGAGAAAGACGGCTGCGTTCCTATTGCAACGGAAGCACAGTTTCTCCTGTAGCACTGCAGGCTTTTGAATAGGCAAGGGCCCAGAGGCCTAGCTAGGGCTTTCACTGGTGAGGCCGTTCACTAGAGGTAGAACACCCTGCCTCGAGAAGTTGATTCAGGGAAGCAACCAGTGTGTACTCTGGGTCTCTTTTGACTTGTTAGAAACCACAGAGATGTATGCTGCCTGTGCCCACGGAAATGGGGGTATATGATGGTAATAGCCTTGTTTCCCATTTGGAAACCTCCATTCTTGCTGCCGTGAAGCTCCCTGAAATTCTCTGCTGTGGACAGGCCCCTGGCTATTGTAGGCATTGGTCTGGGGAGAAAATGAGTTTTCTCTGGCTACCCAGTGTGCTTCATACCCAGGGCTGGGACTCATCTTCCCATGCTCTAGAGCTATAAGGAATCTCAACGTCAGTCCTTGCCTCGAGGTAAGGCCCTGAGTAGCCATGCAGAAAGGGAGGCATGCAGCTCTTCCCATGAGCTCTTAGTCGCTGTTCTCCTTTATATTAAAGGAAGTAGACTTTTCAGCACTCCTAGGACCCTCGGGGCAGCCTCATTTTAGTACCAAGATCACTGAGTACCTCCACACCCCTGTTGGCTTGCTGAGCAACAACGAGGCCCTTAGGTCCCTCGGAGGTCCTCTGTGTCTGCTGAGTCATGGGCAACACACTGCACTCTTTCTTGGGATATCTTGGTTTCACAGCACTCGCACAGGTTCACGAGCACCGTTCTGGCAAGTTCCGACTTGCTGTGGAAGTCGCACACATTCCCTAGTCTGAGCTGCACTGAGAAAAACACTAGGCTTCCCCTTCCTTCCAGGAACTCCTACCTGAAGTCACCCTGCCTCCAGGAGAACGACGCCTTGCTTCCTATTGCAACTAAAGCACAGTTCTTCCTATAGCACTGCAAGCTTTTGAATAGGCACGAGCCCAGAGGCCTAGCTAGGGCGTTCCTTGGTTGAGGCAGTTCACTAGATGCAGAACACCCTGCCACGAGAATTTGATTCAGGGAAGGAAGCAGTGTGTAATCTGTGTCTCTTTTGAGTTGTGTGAAACCACAGGGATGTATGCTGTTTGTGCCTAGGGAAATGTGGGCATGTTGGTAGTAGACTTGCTTATCCATTTTGAAAGCTCCATTCATGCTGCCTTGAAGCTCCCTGAATTCTCTGCTGTTGACAGGACCCTGGCTATTGTAGGCATTGGTCTGGGAAGAAAATGACTTTTCTCTGGCTACACAGGGTGCTTCATTATCCGGGGTGGGACTCATCTTGCCATGCTCTAGAGCTAAAGGGAATCTCAACGTGAGTCCCTGCCTCGAGGTAAGGCCCTGAGTAGCCAGACAGAAAGGGAGGCATGCAGCTCTTTCCATGAGCTCTTAGTCGCTGTTCTGCTTTATTTTAAAGGAAGTACACTTTTCAGCACTCCTAGGCCCCTCGGGTGAGCATCCTTTTCGTTCCAAGATCACTGAGATCCTCCACACTCCTGTAGGCCTGCTGAGCAACAACGTGGCCCATATGTCCCTCGGAGTTCCTCTGTGCCTGCTGAGTCATGGGCAACACACTGCAGTCTTTCTTAGGAGATCTTGATCGAACAGCACTCGCACAGGTTGACGAGCTCCGTTTTGGCAAGTTCCAACTTGCTGTGGAAATCGCGCACACATTCCCTAGTCTGAGCTGCATTGAGGAAAACACTAGGCTTCGCCTTCCATCCAGGACCTCCTACCTGAAGTCACCCTGCCTCCAGGAGGAAATCGGCTTGCGTTCGTATTGCAACTAAAGCAGAGTTTTTCCTCTAGCACTGCAGGCTTTTGAAGAGGCACCGGCCCCGAGGCCTAACTAGGGCGTTCCTTGGTTGAGGCCGTGCACTAGATGCAGAACGCCGTGCCTCGAGAAGTTGCTTCAGGGAAGGAACTAGTGGGTACGCTGTGTCTCTTTTGTCTTGTGAGAAACCAGAGTTTTGGATGCTGCCTGTGCACATGGAAATGGGGTCGTGATGGTACTAGCCTTGCTTTTCTCTTTGGAAACCTCCATTCTTGCTGCCGTGAAGCTCCCTGAAATTCTCTGCTGTTGACCGCCCCGTGACCACTGTAGCCATGGGTCTGGGAAGAAAATGAGTTTTCTCTGGCTACACGCGGAGCTTCACTGGCCGGGGTGGGGCTCACCTTGCCATGCTCTAGAGCCAAAGGGAATCTCCACGTGAGTCCTCGCCTCGAGGTAAGGCCCTGAGTAGCCCTGCAGAAAGGGAGGCATGCAGCTCTTTCCATGAGCTCTTAGTGGAGGTTCTGCTTTATATTAAAGGAAGGACCCTTTTCAGGACTCCTAGGTCTCTCGGGTGAGCATCATTTTGCTTCCAAGATCACTGACTCCCTCCACACCCCTGTGGGCCTGCTGAGCAGCATTGAGTCCCATACGTCCCTCGGAGGCCCTCTGTGTCTGCCGAGTCTCGGGCAACACACTATACGTTACTTCAGGAGAGCTACATTTCCAGAACCCTCGAACAGCATCAGAACCACATTTCTAGGCAGTCCAACATGCCCTGGAAGTCTTCGACATTGCCCTCGTCTGAGCTGCTCTGAGGAAACACTCTGCTTAGAATTGATCGAGGACCTCGTTCCTGAAGTCACTCTAGTCAAGGAGAAATACAGCATCCTAACATGCTGTGCCGCTCACAGGGCAAGCAACGTGAGAATTTGCCTCGAGGTAAGGCCCTGAAATGCTATGCACAGGCAGAGGCGTGTAGCAGTTTCCATGAGGCCGTAGTCGCTGCTCTGCAGCATTTGAACGCCAGTAGGCTTTTTAGGACACCTAGGTGCCTCGTCTGGTAAACTTATTCCCTGCAAGAACACCGAGTACCCTCAGTCTCACCTGGCCATTCTAAGCACTATCCAGGCCAGGAGCTTTCCGACTCACAGTGTGTATGCCGAGTGAAGGGCTACACAGTGCACTCTTATTGGGACATCTGGATTTAGCCAGCAATCGCACAGATTGACGAGCACCGTTCTAGCAAGTTCCAACATGCCGTGGAAGTCACACTCATTCCCTAGTCTGAGCTGCACAGAGAAAAACACTAGGCTTCTCCTTCCATCCAGGACCTCCTACCTGAAGTCACCCTGCCTCCAGGAGAAAGACGGCTGCGTTCCTATTGCAACTGAAGCACAGTTTCTCCTGTAGCACTGCAGGCTTTTGAATAGGCAAGGGCCCAGAGGCCTAGCTAGGGCTTTCCCTGGTGAGGCCGTTCACTAGAGGTAGAACACCCTGCCTCGAGAAGTTGATTCAGGGAAGCAACCAGTGTGTACTCTGGGTCTCTTTTGACTTGTTAGAAACCACAGAGATGTATGCTGCCTGTGCCCACGGAAATGGGGGTATATGATGGTAATAGCCTTGTTTCCCATTTGGAAACCTCCATTCTTGCTGCCGTGAAGCTCCCTGAAATTCTCTGCTGTGGACAGGCCCCTGGCTATTGTAGGCATTGGTCTGGGGAGAAAATGAGTTTTCTCTGGCTACCCAGTGTGCTTCATACCCAGGGCTGGGACTCATCTTGCCATGCTCTAGAGCTATAAGGAATCTCAACGTCAGTCCTTGCCTCGAGGTAAGGCCCTGAGTAGCCATGCAGAAAGGGAGGCATGCAGCTCTTTCCATGAGCTCTTAGTCGCTGTTCTCCTTTATATTAAAGGAAGTAGCCTTTTCAGCACTCCTAGGACCCTCGGGGCAGCCTCATTTTAGTACCAAGATCACTGAGTACCTCCACACCCCTGTTGGCTTGCTGAGCAACAACGAGGCCCTTAGGTCCCTCGGAGGTCCTCTGTGTCTGCTGAGTCATGGGCAACACACTGCACTCTTTCTTGGCATATCTTGGTTTCACAGCACTCGCACAGGTTCACGAGCACCGTTCTGGCAAGTTCCGACTTGCTGTGGAAGTCGCACACATTCCCTAGTCTGAGCTGCACTGAGAAAAACACTAGGCTTCCCCTTCCTTCCAGGAACTCCTACCTGAAGTCACCCTGCCTCCAGGAGAACGACGCCTTGCTTCCTATTGCAACTAAAGCACAGTTCTTCCTATAGCACTGCAAGCTTTTGAATAGGCACGAGCCCAGAGGCCTAGCTAGGGCGTTCCTTGGTTGAGGCAGTTCACTAGATGCAGAACACCCTGCCACGAGAATTTGATTCAGTGTGTAATCTGTGTCTCTTTTGAGTTGTGTGAAACCACAGGGATGTATGCTGTTTGTGCCTAGGGAAATGTGGGCATGTTGGTAGTAGACTTGCTTATCCATTTTGAAAGCTCCATTCATGCTGCCTTGAAGCTCCCTGAATTCTCTGCTGTTGACAGGACCCTGGCTATTGTAGGCATTGGTCTGGGTAGAAAATGAGTTTTCTCTGGCTACACAGGGTGCTTCATTATCCGGGGTGGGACTCATCTTGCCATGCTCTAGAGCTAAAGGGAATCTCAACGTGAGTCCCTGCCTCGAGGTAAGGCCCTGAGTAGCCAGACAGAAAGGGAGGCATGCAGCTCTTTCCATGAGCTCTTAGTCGCTGTTCTGCTTTATTTTAAAGGAAGTACACTTTTCAGCACTCCTAGGCCCCTCGGGTGAGCATCCTTTTCGTTCCAAGATCACTGAGATCCTCCACACTCCTGTAGGCCTGCTGAGCAACAACGTGGCCCATATGTCCCTCGGAGTTCCTCTGTGCCTGCTGAGTCATGGGCAACACACTGCAGTCTTTCTTAGGAGATCTTGATCGAACAGCAATCGCACAGGTTGACGAGCTCCGTTTTGGCAAGTTCCAACTTTCTGTGGAAATCGCGCACACATTCCCTAGTCTGAGCTGCATTGAGGAAAACACTAGGCTTCGCCTTCCTTCCAGGACCTCCTACCTGAAGTCACCCTGCCTCCAGGAGAAAATCGGCTTGCGTTCGTATTGCAACTAAAGCAGAGTTTTTCCTCTAGCACTGCAGGCTTTTGAAGAGGCACCGGCCCAGAGGCCTAACTAGGGCGTTCCTTGGTTGAGGCCGTGCACTAGATGCAGAACGCCGTGCCTCGAGAAGTTGCTTCAGGGAAGGAACTAGTGGGTACGCTGTGTCTCTTTGTCTTGTGAGAAACCAGAGTTTTGGATGCTGCCTGTGCACACGGAAATGGGGTCGTGAAGGTACTAGCCTTGCTTTTCTCTTTGGAAACCTCCATTCTTGCTGCCGTGAAGCTCCCTGAAATTCTCTGCTGTTGACCGCCCCGTGACCACTGTAGGCATGGGTGTGGGAAGAAAATGAGTTTTCTCTGGCTACACACGGAGCTTCACTGGCCGGGGTGGGGCTCACCTTGCCATGCTCTAGAGCCAAAGGGAATCTCCACGTTAGTCCTTGCCTCGAGGTAAGGCCCTGAGTAGCCCTGCAGAAAGGGAGGCATGCAGCTCTTTCCATGAGCTCTTAGTGGAGGTTCTGCTTTACATTATAGGAAGGACCCTTTTCAGGACTCCTAGGCCCTTCGGGTGAGCATCATTTTGCTTCCAAGATCACTGACTCCCTCCACACCCCTGTGGGCCTGCTGAGCAGCATTGAGTCCCATACGTCCCTCGGAGGCCCTCTGTGTCTGCCGAGTCTCGGGCAACACACTCTACGTTACTTCAGGAGAGCTACATTTCCAGAACCCTCGAACAGCATCAGAACCACATTTCTAGGCAGTCCAACATGCCCTGGAAGTCTTCGACATTGCCCTCGTCTGAGCTGCTCTGAGGAAACACTCTGCTTAGAATTGATCGAGGACCTCGCTCCTGAAGTCACTCTATTCAAGGAGAAATACAGCATCCTAACATGCTGTGTCGCTCACAGGGCAAGCAACGTGAGAACTTGCCTCGAGGTAAGGCCCTGAAATGCTATGCACAAGCAGAGGCGTGTAGCAGTTTCCATGAGGCCGTAGTCGCTGCTCTGCAGCATTTGAACGCCAGTAGGCCTTTTAGGACACCTCGGTGCCTCGTCTGGTAAACTTATTCCCTGCAAGAACACCGAGTACCCTCAGTCTCACCTGGCCATTCTAAGCAATATCCAGGCCAGGAGCTTTCCGACTCACAGTGTGTATGCCGAGTGAAGGGCTACACAGTGCACTCTTATTGGGACATCTGGATTTAGCCAGCAATCGCACAGATTGACGAGCACCGTTCTGGCAAGTTCCAACATGCCGTGGAAGTCACACTCATTCCCTAGTCTGAGCTGCACAGAGAAAACACTAGGCTTCTCCTTCCATCCAGGACCTCCTACCTGAAGTCACCCTGCCTCCAGGAGAAAGACGGCTGCGTTCCTATTGCAACTGAAGCACAGTTTCTCCTGTAGCACTGCAGGCTTTTGAATAGGCAAGGGCCCAGATGCCTAGCTAAGACTTTCCCTGGTGAGGCCGTTCACTAGAGGTAGAACACCCTGCCTCGAGAAGTTGATTCAGGGAAGCAACCAGTGTGTACTCTGTGTCTCTTTTGACTTGTTAGAAACCACAGAGATGTATGCTGCCTGTGCCCACGGAAATGGGGGTATGATGGTAATAGCCTTGTTTCCCATTTGGAAACCTCCATTCTTGCTGCCGTGAAACTCCCTGAAATTCTCTGCTGTGGACAGGCCCCTGGCTATTGTAGGCATTGGTCTGGGGAGAAAATGAGTTTTCTCTGGCTACCCAGTGTGCTTCATACCCAGGGCTGGGACTCATCTTGCCATGCTCTAGAGCTATAAGGAATCTCAACGTCAGTCCTTGCCTCGAGGTAAGGCCCTGAGTAGCCATGCAGAAAGGGAGGCATGCAGCTCTTTCCATGAGCTCTTAGTCGCTGTTCTCCTTTATATTAAAGGAAGTAGCCTTTTCAGCACTCCTAGGACCCTCGGGGCAGCCTCATTTTAGTACCAAGATCACTGAGTACCTCCACACCCCTGTTGGCTTGCTGAGCAACAACGAGGCCCTTAGGTCCCTCGGAGGTCCTCTGTGTCTGCTGAGTCATGGGCAACACACTGCACTCTTTCTTGGGATATCTTGGTTTCACAGCACTCGCACAGGTTCACGAGCACCGTTCTGGCAAGTTCCGACTTGCTGTGGAAGTCGCACACATTCCCTAGTCTGAGCTGCACTGAGAAAAACACTAGGCTTCCCCTTCCTTCCAGGAACTCCTACCTGAAGTCACCCTGCCTCCAGGAGAACGACGCCTTGCTTCCTATTGCAACTAAAGCACAGTTCTTCCTATAGCACTGCAAGCTTTTGAATAGGCACGAGCCCAGAGGCCTAGCTAGGGCGTTCCTTGGTTGAGGCAGTTCACTAGATGCAGAACACCCTGCCACGAGAATTTGATTCAGGGAAGGAAGCAGTGTGTAATCTGTGTCTCTTTTGAGTTGTGTGAAACCACAGGGATGTATGCTGTTTGTGCCTAGGGAAATGTGGGCATGTTGGTAGTAGACTTGCTTATCCATTTTGAAAGCTCCATTCATGCTGCCTTGAAGCTCCCTGAATTCTCTGCTGTTGACAGGACCCTGGCTATTGTAGGCATTGGTCTGGGAAGAAAATGAGTTTTCTCTGGCTACACAGGGTGCTTCATTATCCGGGGTGGGACTCATCTTGCCATGCTCTAGAGCTAAAGGGAATCTCAACGTGAGTCCCTGCCTCGAGGTAAGGCCCTGAGTAGCCAGACAGAAAGGGAGGCATGCAGCTCTTTCCATGAGCTCTTAGTCGCTGTTCTACTTTATTTTAAAGGAAGTACACTTTTCAGCACTCCTAGGCCCCTCGGGTGAGCATCCTTTTCGTTCCAAGATCACTGAGATCCTCCACACTCCTGTAGGCCTGCTGAGCAACAACGTGGCCCATATGTCCCTCGGAGTTCCTCTGTGCCTGCTGAGTCATGGGCAACACACTGCAGTCTTTCTTAGGAGATCTTGATCGAACAGCACTCGCACAGGTTGACGAGCTCCGTTTTGGCAAGTTCCAACTTGCTGTGGAAATCGCGCACACATTCCCTAGTCTGAGCTGCATTGAGGAAAACACTAGGCTTCGCCTTCCTTCCAGGACCTCCTACCTGAAGTCACCCTGCCTCCAGGAGGAAATCGGCTTGCGTTCGTATTGCAACTAAAGCAGAGTTTTTCCTCTAGCACTGCAGGCTTTTGAAGAGGCACCGGCCCCGAGGCCTAACTAGGGCGTTCCTTGGTTGAGGCCGTGCACTAGATGCAGAATGCCGTGCCTCGAGAAGTTGCTTCAGGGAAGGAACTAGTGGGTACGCTGTGTCTCTTTTGTCTTGTGAGAAACCAGAGTTTTGGATGCTGCCTGTGCACATGGAAATGGGGTCGTGATGGTACTAGCCTTGCTTTTCTCTTGGGAAACCTCCATTCTTGCTGCCGTGAAGCTCCCTGAAATTCTCTGCTGTTGACCGCCCCGTGACCACTGTAGCCATGGGTCTGGGAAGAAAATGAGTTTTCTCTGGCTACACGCGGAGCTTCACTGGCCGGGGTGTGGCTCACCTTGCCAAGCTCTAGAGCCAAAGGGAATCTCCACGTGAGTCCTCGCCTCGAGGTAAGGCCCTGAGTAGCCCTGCAGAAAGGGAGGCATGCAGCTCTTTCCATGAGCTCTTAGTGGAGGTTCTGCTTTATATTAAAGGAAGGACCCTTTTCAGGACTCCTAGGTCTCTCGGGTGAGCATCATTTTGCTTCCAAGATCACTGACTCCCTCCACACCCCTGTGGGCCTGCTGAGCAGCATTGAGTCCCATACGTCCCTCGGAGGCCCTCTGTGTCTGCCGAGTCTCGGGCAACACACTCTACGTTACTTCAGGAGAGCTACATTTCCAGAACCCTCGAACAGCATCAGAACCACATTTCTAGGCAGTCCAACATGCCCTGGAAGTCTTCGACATTGCCCTCGTCTGAGCTGCTCTGAGGAAACACTCTGCTTAGAATTGATCGAGGACCTCGTTCCTGAAGTCACTCTAGTCAAGGAGAAATACAGCATCCTATCATGCTGTGCCGCTCACAGGGCAAGCAACGTGAGAATTTGCCTCGAGGTAAGGCCCTGAAATGCTATGCACAGGCAGAGGCGTGTAGCAGTTTCCATGAGGCCGTAGTCGCTGCTCTGCAGCATTTGAACGCCAGTAGGCTTTTTAGGACACCTAGGTGCCTCGTCTGGTAAACTTATTCCCTGCAAGAACACCGAGTACCCTCAGTCTCACCTGGCCATTCTAAGCACTATCCAGGCCAGGAGCTTTCCGACTCACAGTGTGTATGCCGAGTGAAGGGCTACACAGTGCACTCTTATTGGGACATCTGGATTTAGCCAGCAATCGCACAGATTGACGAGCACCGTTCTAGCAAGTTCCAACATGCCGTGGAAGTCACACTCATTCCCTAGTCTGAGCTGCACAGAGAAAAACACTAGGCTTCTCCTTCCATCCAGGACCTCCTACCTGAAGTCACCCTGCCTCCAGGAGAAAGACGGCTGCGTTCCTATTGCAACGGAAGCACAGTTTCTCCTGTAGCACTGCAGGCTTTTGAATAGGCAAGGGCCCAGAGGCCTAGCTAGGGCTTTCCCTGGTGAGGCCGTTCACTAGAGGTAGAACACCCTGCCTCGAGAAGTTGATTCAGGGAAGCAACCAGTGTGTACTCTGGGTCTCTTTTGACTTGTTAGAAACCACAGAGATGTATGCTGCCTGTGCCCACGGAAATGGGGGTATATGATGGTAATAGCCTTGTTTCCCATTTGGAAACCTCCATTCTTGCTGCCGTGAAGCTCCCTGAAATTCTCTGCTGTGGACAGGCCCCTGGCTATTGTAGGCATTGGTCTGGGGAGAAAATGAGTTTTCTCTGGCTACCCAGTGTGCTTCATACCCAGGGCTGGGACTCATCTTGCCATGTTCTAGAGCTATAAGGAATCTCAACGTCAGTCCTTGCCTCGAGGTAAGGCCCTGAGTAGCCATGCAGAAAGGGAGGCATGCAGCTCTTCCCATGAGCTCTTAGTCGCTGTTCTCCTTTATATTAAAGGAAGTAGACTTTTCAGCACTCCTAGGACCCTCGGGGCAGCCTCATTTTAGTACCAAGATCACTGAGTACCTCCACACCCCTGTTGGCTTGCTGAGCAACAACGAGGCCCTTAGGTCCCTCGGAGGTCCTCTGTGTCTGCTGAGTCATGGGCAACACACTGCACTCTTTCTTGGGATATCTTGGTTTCACAGCACTCGCACAGGTTCACGAGCACCGTTCTGGCAAGTTCCGACTTGCTGTGGAAGTCGCACACATTCCCTAGTCTGAGCTGCACTGAGAAAAACACTAGGCTTCCCCTTCCTTCCAGGAACTCCTACCTGAAGTCACCCTGCCTCCAGGAGAACGACGCCTTGCTTCCTATTGCAACTAAAGCACAGTTCTTCCTATAGCACTGCAAGCTTTTGAATAGGCACGAGCCCAGAGGCCTAGCTAGGGCGTTCCTTGGTTGAGGCAGTTCACTAGATGCAGAACACCCTGCCACGAGAATTTGATTCAGGGAAGGAAGCAGTGTGTAATCTGTGTCTCTTTTGAGTTGTGTGAAACCACAGGGATGTATGCTGTTTGTGCCTAGGGAAATGTGGGCATGTTGGTAGTAGACTTGCTTATCCATTTTGAAAGCTCCATTCATGCTGCCTTGAAGCTCCCTGAATTCTCTGCTGTTGACAGGACCCTGGCTATTGTAGGCATTGGTCTGGGAAGAAAATGACTTTTCTCTGGCTACACAGGGTGCTTCATTATCCGGGGTGGGACTCATCTTGCCATGCTCTAGAGCTAAAGGGAATCTCAACGTGAGTCCCTGCCTCGAGGTAAGGCCCTGAGTAGCCAGACAGAAAGGGAGGCATGCAGCTCTTTCCATGAGCTCTTAGTCGCTGTTCTGCTTTATTTTAAAGGAAGTACACTTTTCAGCACTCCTAGGCCCCTCGGGTGAGCATCCTTTTCGTTCCAAGATCACTGAGATCCTCCACACTCCTGTAGGCCTGCTGAGCAACAACGTGGCCCATATGTCCCTCGGAGTTCCTCTGTGCCTGCTGAGTCATGGGCAACACACTGCAGTCTTTCTTAGGAGATCTTGATCGAACAGCACTCGCACAGGTTGACGAGCTCCGTTTTGGCAAGTTCCAACTTGCTGTGGAAATCGCGCACACATTCCCTAGTCTGAGCTGCATTGAGGAAAACACTAGGCTTCGCCTTCCTTCCAGGACCTCCTACCTGAAGTCACCCTGCCTCCAGGAGGAAATCGGCTTGCGTTCGTATTGCAACTAAAGCAGAGTTTTTCCTCTAGCACTGCAGGCTTTTGAAGAGGCACCGGCCCCGAGGCCTAACTAGGGCGTTCCTTGGTTGAGGCCGTGCACTAGATGCAGAACGCCGTGCCTCGAGAAGTTGCTTCAGGGAAGGAACTAGTGGGTACGCTGTGTCTCTTTTGTCTTGTGAGAAACCAGAGTTTTGGATGCTGCCTGTGCACATGGAAATGGGGTCGTGATGGTACTAGCCTTGCTTTTCTCTTTGGAAACCTCCATTCTTGCTGCCGTGAAGCTCCCTGAAATTCTCTGCTGTTGACCGCCCCGTGACCACTGTAGCCATGGGTCTGGGAAGAAAATGAGTTTTCCCTGGCTACACGCGGAGCTTCACTGGCCGGGGTGGGGCTCACCTTGCCATGCTCTAGAGCCAAAGGGAATCTCCACGTGAGTCCTCGCCTCGAGGTAAGGCCCTGAGTAGCCCTGCAGAAAGGGAGGCATGCAGCTCTTTCCATGAGCTCTTAGTGGAGGTTCTGCTTTATATTAAAGGAAGGACCCTTTTCAGGACTCCTAGGTCTCTCGGGTGAGCATCATTTTGCTTCCAAGATCACTGACTCCCTCCACACCCCTGTGGGCCTGCTGAGCAGCATTGAGTCCCATACGTCCCTCGGAGGCCCTCTGTGTCTGCCGAGTCTCGGGCAACACACTATACGTTACTTCAGGAGAGCTACATTTCCAGAACCCTCGAACAGCATCAGAACCACATTTCTAGGCAGTCCAACATGCCCTGGAAGTCTTCGACATTGCCCTCGTCTGAGCTGCTCTGAGGAAACACTCTGCTTAGAATTGATCGAGGACCTCGTTCCTGAAGTCACTCTAGTCAAGGAGAAATACAGCATCCTAACATGCTGTGCCGCTCACAGGGCAAGCAACGTGAGAATTTGCCTCGAGGTAAGGCCCTGAAATGCTATGCACAGGCAGAGGCGTGTAGCAGTTTCCATGAGGCCGTAGTCGCTGCTCTGCAGCATTTGAACGCCAGTAGGCTTTTTAGGACACCTAGGTGCCTCGTCTGGTAAACTTATTCCCTGCAAGAACACCGAGTACCCTCAGTCTCACCTGGCCATTCTAAGCACTATCCAGGCCAGGAGCTTTCCGACTCACAGTGTGTATGCCGAGTGAAGGGCTACACAGTGCACTCTTATTGGGACATCTGGATTTAGCCAGCAATCGCACAGATTGACGAGCACCGTTCTAGCAAGTTCCAACATGCCGTGGAAGTCACACTCATTCCCTAGTCTGAGCTGCACAGAGAAAAACACTAGGCTTCTCCTTCCATCCAGGACCTCCTACCTGAAGTCACCCTGCCTCCAGGAGAAAGACGGCTGCGTTCCTATTGCAACTGAAGCACAGTTTCTCCTGTAGCACTGCAGGCTTTTGAATAGGCAAGGGCCCAGAGGCCTAGCTAGGGCTTTCCCTGGTGAGGCCGTTCACTAGAGGTAGAACACCCTGCCTCGAGAAGTTGATTCAGGGAAGCAACCAGTGTGTACTCTGGGTCTCTTTTGACTTGTTAGAAACCACAGAGATGTATGCTGCCTGTGCCCACGGAAATGGGGGTATATGATGGTAATAGCCTTGTTTCCCATTTGGAAACCTCCATTCTTGCTGCCGTGAAGCTCCCTGAAATTCTCTGCTGTGGACAGGCCCCTGGCTATTGTAGGCATTGGTCTGGGGAGAAAATGAGTTTTCTCTGGCTACCCAGTGTGCTTCATACCCAGGGCTGGGACTCATCTTGCCATGCTCTAGAGCTATAAGGAATCTCAACGTCAGTCCTTGCCTCGAGGTAAGGCCCTGAGTAGCCATGCAGAAAGGGAGGCATGCAGCTCTTTCCATGAGCTCTTAGTCGCTGTTCTCCTTTATATTAAAGGAAGTAGCCTTTTCAGCACTCCTAGGACCCTCGGGGCAGCCTCATTTTAGTACCAAGATCACTGAGTACCTCCACACCCCTGTTGGCTTGCTGAGCAACAACGAGGCCCTTAGGTCCCTCGGAGGTCCTCTGTGTCTGCTGAGTCATGGGCAACACACTGCACTCTTTCTTGGCATATCTTGGTTTCACAGCACTCGCACAGGTTCACGAGCACCGTTCTGGCAAGTTCCGACTTGCTGTGGAAGTCGCACACATTCCCTAGTCTGAGCTGCACTGAGAAAAACACTAGGCTTCCCCTTCCTTCCAGGAACTCCTACCTGAAGTCACCCTGCCTCCAGGAGAACGACGCCTTGCTTCCTATTGCAACTAAAGCACAGTTCTTCCTATAGCACTGCAAGCTTTTGAATAGGCACGAGCCCAGAGGCCTAGCTAGGGCGTTCCTTGGTTGAGGCAGTTCACTAGATGCAGAACACCCTGCCACGAGAATTTGATTCAGTGTGTAATCTGTGTCTCTTTTGAGTTGTGTGAAACCACAGGGATGTATGCTGTTTGTGCCTAGGGAAATGTGGGCATGTTGGTAGTAGACTTGCTTATCCATTTTGAAAGCTCCATTCATGCTGCCTTGAAGCTCCCTGAATTCTCTGCTGTTGACAGGACCCTGGCTATTGTAGGCATTGGTCTGGGTAGAAAATGAGTTTTCTCTGGCTACACAGGGTGCTTCATTATCCGGGGTGGGACTCATCTTGCCATGCTCTAGAGCTAAAGGGAATCTCAACGTGAGTCCCTGCCTCGAGGTAAGGCCCTGAGTAGCCAGACAGAAAGGGAGGCATGCAGCTCTTTCCATGAGCTCTTAGTCGCTGTTCTGCTTTATTTTAAAGGAAGTACACTTTTCAGCACTCCTAGGCCCCTCGGGTGAGCATCCGTTTCGTTCCAAGATCACTGAGATCCTCCACACTCCTGTAGGCCTGCTGAGCAACAACGTGGCCCATATGTCCCTCGGAGTTCCTCTGTGCCTGCTGAGTCATGGGCAACACACTGCAGTCTTTCTTAGGAGATCTTGATCGAACAGCAATCGCACAGGTTGACGAGCTCCGTTTTGGCAAGTTCCAACTTGCTGTGGAAATCGCGCACACATTCCCTAGTCTGAGCTGCATTGAGGAAAACACTAGGCTTCGCCTTCCTTCCAGGACCTCCTACCTGAAGTCACCCTGCCTCCAGGAGAAAATCGGCTTGCGTTCGTATTGCAACTAAAGCAGAGTTTTTCCTCTAGCACTGCAGGCTTTTGAAGAGGCACCGGCCCAGAGGCCTAACTAGGGCGTTCCTTGGTTGAGGCCGTGCACTAGATGCAGAACGCCGTGCCTCGAGAAGTTGCTTCAGGGAAGGAACTAGTGGGTACGCTGTGTCTCTTTGTCTTGTGAGAAACCAGAGTTTTGGATGCTGCCTGTGCACACGGAAATGGGGTCGTGAAGGTACTAGCCTTGCTTTTCTCTTTGGAAACCTCCATTCTTGCTGCCGTGAAGCTCCCTGAAATTCTCTGCTGTTGACCGCCCCGTGACCACTGTAGGCATGGGTGTGGGAAGAAAATGAGTTTTCTCTGGCTACACACGGAGCTTCACTGGCCGGGGTGGGGCTCACCTTGCCATGCTCTAGAGCCAAAGGGAATCTCCACGTTAGTCCTTGCCTCGAGGTAAGGCCCTGAGTAGCCCTGCAGAAAGGGAGGCATGCAGCTCTTTCCATGAGCTCTTAGTGGAGGTTCTGCTTTACATTATAGGAAGGACCCTTTTCAGGACTCCTAGGCCCTTCGGGTGAGCATCATTTTGCTTCCAAGATCACTGACTCCCTCCACACCCCTGTGGGCCTGCTGAGCAGAATTGAGTCCCATACGTCCCTCGGAGGCCCTCTGTGTCTGCCGAGTCTCGGGCAACACACTATACGTCACTTCAGGAGAGCTACATTTCCAGAACCCTCGAACAACATCAGAACCACATTTCTAGGCAGTCCAACATGCCCTGGAAGTCTTCGACATTGCCCTCGTCTGAGCTGCTCTGAGGAAACACTCTGCTTAGAATTGATCGAGGACCTCGCTCCTGAAGTCACTCTATTCAAGGAGAAATACAGCATCCTAACATGCTGTGTCGCTCACAGGGCAAGCAACGTGAGAACTTGCCTCGAGGTAAGGCCCGGAAATGCTATGCACAAGCAGAGGCGTGTAGCAGTTTCCATGAGGACTTAGTCGCTGCTCTGCAGCTTTTGAACGCCAGTAGGCTTTTTAGGACACCTAGGTGCCTCGTCTGGTAAACTTATTCCCTGCAAGAACACCGAGTGCCCTCAGTCTCACCTGGCCATTCTAAGCAATATCCAGGCCAGGAGCTTTCCGACTCACAGTGTGTATGCCGAGTGAAGGGCTACACAGTGCACTCTTATTGGGACACCTGGATTTAGCCAGCAATCGCACAGATTGACGAGCACCGTTCTGGCAAGTTCCAACATGCCGTGGAAGTCACACTCATTCCCTAGTCTGAGCTGCACAGAGAAAAACACTAGGCTTCTCCTTCCATCCAGGACCTCCTACCTGAAGTCACCCTGCCTCCAGGAGAAAGACGGCTGCGTTCCTATTGCAACTGAAGCACAGTTTCTCCTGTAGCACTGCAGGCTTTTGAATAGGCAAGGGCCCAGAGGCCTAGTTAGGGCTTTCCCTGGTGAGGCCGTTCACTAGAGGTAGAACACCCTGCCTCGAGAAGTTGATTCAGGGAAGCAACCAGTGTGTACTCTGTGTCTCTTTTGACTTGTTAGAAACCACAGAGATGTATGCTGCCTGTGCCCACGGAAATGGGGGTATGATGGTAATAGCCTTGTTTCCCATTGGGAAACCTCCATTCTTCCTGCCGTGAAGCTCCCTGAAATTCTCTGCTGTGGACAGGCCCCTGGCTATTGTAGGCATTGGTCTGGGAAGAAAATGAGTTTTCTCTGGCTACCCAGTGTGCTTCATACCCAGGGCTGGGACTCATCTTCCCATGCTCTAGAGCTATAAGGAATCTCAACGTCAGTCCTTGCCTCGAGGTAAGGCCCTGAGTAGCCATGCAGAAAGGGAGGCATGCAGCTCTTCCCATGAGCTCTTAGTCGCTGTTCTCCTTTATATTAAAGGAAGTAGCCTTTTCAGCACTCCTAGGACCCTCGGGGCAGCCTCATTTTAGTACCAAGATCACTGAGTACCTCCACACCCCTGTTGGCTTGCTGAGCAACAACGAGGCCCTTAGGTCCCTCGGAGGTCCTCTGTGTCTGCTGAGTCATGGGCAACACACTGCACTCTTTCTTGGCATATCTTGGTTTCACAGCACTCGCACAGGTTCACGAGCACCGTTCTGGCAAGTTCCGACTTGCTGTGGAAGTCGCACACATTCCCTAGTCTGAGCTGCACTGAGAAAAACACTAGGCTTCCCCTTCCTTCCAGGAACTCCTACCTGAAGTCACCCTGCCTCCAGGAGAACGACGCCTTGCTTCCTATTGCAACTAAAGCACAGTTCTTCCTATAGCACTGCAAGCTTTTGAATAGGCACGAGCCCAGAGGCCTAGCTAGGGCGTTCCTTGGTTGAGGCAGTTCACTAGATGCAGAACACCCTGCCACGAGAATTTGATTCAGGGAAGGAAGCAGTGTGTAATCTGTGTCTCTTTTGAGTTGTGTGAAACCACAGGGATGTATGCTGTTTGTGCCTAGGGAAATGTGGGCATGTTGGTAGTAGACTTGCTTATCCATTTTGAAAGCTCCATTCATGCTGCCTTGAAGCTCCCTGAATTCTCTGCTGTTGACAGGACCCTGGCTATTGTAGGCATTGGTCTGGGAAGAAAATGAGTTTTCTCTGGCTACACAGGGTGCTTCATTATCCGGGGTGGGACTCATCTTGCCATGCTCTAGAGCTAAAGGGAATCTCAACGTGAGTCCCTGCCTCGAGGTAAGGCCCTGAGTAGCCAGACAGAAAGGGAGGCATGCAGCTCTTTCCATGAGCTCTTAGTCGCTGTTCTGCTTTATTTTAAAGGAAGTACACTTTTCAGCACTCCTAGGCCCCTCGGGTGAGCATCCTTTTCGTTCCAAGATCACTGAGATCCTCCACACTCCTGTAGGCCTGCTGAGCAACAACGTGGCCCATATGTCCCTCGGAGTTCCTCTGTGCCTGCTGAGTCATGGGCAACACACTGCAGTCTTTCTTAGGAGATCTTGATCGAACAGCACTCGCACAGGTTGACGAGCTCCGTTTTGGCAAGTTCCAACTTGCTGTGGAAATCGCGCACACATTCCCTAGTCTGAGCTGCATTGAGGAAAACACTAGGCTTCGCCTTCCTTCCAGGACCTCCTACCTGAAGTCACCCTGCCTCCAGGAGAAAATCGGCTTGCGTTCGTATTGCAACTAAAGCAGAGTTTTTCCTCTAGCACTGCAGGCTTTTGAAGAGGCACCGGCCCCGAGGCCTAACTAGGGCGTTCCTTGGTTGAGGCCGTGCACTAGATGCAGAACGCCGTGCCTCGAGAAGTTGCTTCAGGGAAGGAACTAGTGGGTACGCTGTGTCTCTTTTGTCTTGTGAGAAACCAGAGTTTTGGATGCTGCCTGTGCACATGGAAATGGGGTCGTGATGGTACTAGCCTTGCTTTTCTCTTTGGAAACCTCCATTCTTGCTGCCGTGAAGCTCCCTGAAATTCTCTGCTGTTGACCGCCCCGTGACCACTGTAGCCATGGGTCTGGGAAGAAAATGAGTTTTCTCTGGCTACACGCGGAGCTTCAGTGGCCGGGGTGGGGCTCACCTTGCCATGCTCTAGAGCCAAAGGGAATCTCCACGTGAGTCCTCGCCTCGAGGTAAGGCCCTGAGTAGCCCTGCAGAAAGGGAGGCATGCAGCTCTTTCCATGAGCTCTTAGTGGAGGTTCTGCTTTATATTAAAGGAAGGACCCTTTTCAGGACTCCTAGGTCTCTCGGGTGAGCATCATTTTGCTTCCAAGATCACTGACTCCCTCCACACCCCTGTGGGCCTGCTGAGCAGCATTGAGTCCCATACGTCCCTCGGAGGCCCTCTGTGTCTGCCGAGTCTCGGGCAACACACTATACGTTACTTCAGGAGAGCTACATTTCCAGAACCCTCGAACAGCATCAGAACCACATTTCTAGGCAGTCCAACATGCCCTGGAAGTCTTCGACATTGCCCTCGTCTGAGCTGCTCTGAGGAAACACTCTGCTTAGAATTGATCGAGGACCTCGTTCCTGAAGTCACTCTAGTCAAGGAGAAATACAGCATCCTAACATGCTGTGCCGCTCACAGGGCAAGCAACGTGAGAATTTGCCTCGAGGTAAGGCCCTGAAATGCTATGCACAGGCAGAGGCGTGTAGCAGTTTCCATGAGGCCGTAGTCGCTGCTCTGCAGCATTTGAACGCCAGTAGGCTTTTTAGGACACCTAGGTGCCTCGTCTGGTAAACTTATTCCCTGCAAGAACACCGAGTACCCTCAGTCTCACCTGGCCATTCTAAGCACTATCCAGGCCAGGAGCTTTCCGACTCACAGTGTGTATGCCGAGTGAAGGGCTACACAGTGCACTCTTATTGGGACATCTGGATTTAGCCAGCAATCGCACAGATTGACGAGCACCGTTCTAGCAAGTTCCAACATGCCGTGGAAGTCACACTCATTCCCTAGTCTGAGCTGCACAGAGAAAAACACTAGGCTTCTCCTTCCATCCAGGACCTCCTACCTGAAGTCACCCTGCCTCCAGGAGAAAGACGGCTGCGTTCCTATTGCAACTGAAGCACAGTTTCTCCTGTAGCACTGCAGGCTTTTGAATAGGCAAGGGCCCAGAGGCCTAGCTAGGGCTTTCCCTGGTGAGGCCGTTCACTAGAGGTAGAACACCCTGCCTCGAGAAGTTGATTCAGGGAAGCAACCAGTGTGTACTCTGGGTCTCTTTTGACTTGTTAGAAACCACAGAGATGTATGCTGCCTGTGCCCACGGAAATGGGGGTATATGATGGTAATAGCCTTGTTTCCCATTTGGAAACCTCCATTCTTGCTGCCGTGAAGCTCCCTGAAATTCTCTGCTGTGGACAGGCCCCTGGCTATTGTAGGCATTGGTCTGGGGAGAAAATGAGTTTTCTCTGGCTACCCAGTGTGCTTCATACCCAGGGCTGGGACTCATCTTGCCATGCTCTAGAGCTATAAGGAATCTCAACGTCAGTCCTTGCCTCGAGGTAAGGCCCTGAGTAGCCATGCAGAAAGGGAGGCATGCAGCTCTTTCCATGAGCTCTTAGTCGCTGTTCTCCTTTATATTAAAGGAAGTAGCCTTTTCAGCACTCCTAGGACCCTCGGGGCAGCCTCATTTTAGTACCAAGATCACTGAGTACCTCCACACCCCTGTTGGCTTGCTGAGCAACAACGAGGCCCTTAGGTCCCTCGGAGGTCCTCTGTGTCTGCTGAGTCATGGGCAACACACTGCACTCTTTCTTGGCATATCTTGGTTTCACAGCACTCGCACAGGTTCACGAGCACCGTTCTGGCAAGTTCCGACTTGCTGTGGAAGTCGCACACATTCCCTAGTCTGAGCTGCACTGAGAAAAACACTAGGCTTCCCCTTCCTTCCAGGAACTCCTACCTGAAGTCACCCTGCCTCCAGGAGAACGACGCCTTGCTTCCTATTGCAACTAAAGCACAGTTCTTCCTATAGCACTGCAAGCTTTTGAATAGGCACGAGCCCAGAGGCCTAGCTAGGGCGTTCCTTGGTTGAGGCAGTTCACTAGATGCAGAACACCCTGCCACGAGAATTTGATTCAGTGTGTAATCTGTGTCTCTTTTGAGTTGTGTGAAACCACAGGGATGTATGCTGTTTGTGCCTAGGGAAATGTGGGCATGTTGGTAGTAGACTTGCTTATCCATTTTGAAAGCTCCATTCATGCTGCCTTGAAGCTCCCTGAATTCTCTGCTGTTGACAGGACCCTGGCTATTGTAGGCATTGGTCTGGGTAGAAAATGAGTTTTCTCTGGCTACACAGGGTGCTTCATTATCCGGGGTGGGACTCATCTTGCCATGCTCTAGAGCTAAAGGGAATCTCAACGTGAGTCCCTGCCTCGAGGTAAGGCCCTGAGTAGCCAGACAGAAAGGGAGGCATGCAGCTCTTTCCATGAGCTCTTAGTCGCTGTTCTGCTTTATTTTAAAGGAAGTACACTTTTCAGCACTCCTAGGCCCCTCGGGTGAGCATCCTTTTCGTTCCAAGATCACTGAGATCCTCCACACTCCTGTAGGCCTGCTGAGCAACAACGTGGCCCATATGTCCCTCGGAGTTCCTCTGTGCCTGCTGAGTCATGGGCAACACACTGCAGTCTTTCTTAGGAGATCTTGATCGAACAGCAATCGCACAGGTTGACGAGCTCCGTTTTGGCAAGTTCCAACTTGCTGTGGAAATCGCGCACACATTCCCTAGTCTGAGCTGCATTGAGGAAAACACTAGGCTTCGCCTTCCTTCCAGGACCTCCTACCTGAAGTCACCCTGCCTCCAGGAGAAAATCGGCTTGCGTTCGTATTGCAACTAAAGCAGAGTTTTTCCTCTAGCACTGCAGGCTTTTGAAGAGGCACCGGCCCAGAGGCCTAACTAGGGCGTTCCTTGGTTGAGGCCGTGCACTAGATGCAGAACGCCGTGCCTCGAGAAGTTGCTTCAGGGAAGGAACTAGTGGGTACGCTGTGTCTCTTTGTCTTGTGAGAAACCAGAGTTTTGGATGCTGCCTGTGCACACGGAAATGGGGTCGTGAAGGTACTAGCCTTGCTTTTCTCTTTGGAAACCTCCATTCTTGCTGCCGTGAAGCTCCCTGAAATTCTCTGCTGTTGACCGCCCCGTGACCACTGTAGGCATGGGTGTGGGAAGAAAATGAGTTTTCTCTGGCTACACACGGAGCTTCACTGGCCGGGGTGGGGCTCACCTTGCCATGCTCTAGAGCCAAAGGGAATCTCCACGTTAGTCCTTGCCTCGAGGTAAGGCCCTGAGTAGCCCTGCAGAAAGGGAGGCATGCAGCTCTTTCCATGAGCTCTTAGTGGAGGTTCTGCTTTACATTATAGGAAGGACCCTTTTCAGGACTCCTAGGCCCTTCGGGTGAGCATCATTTTGCTTCCAAGATCACTGACTCCCTCCACACCCCTGTGGGCCTGCTGAGCAGAATTGAGTCCCATACGTCCCTCGGAGGCCCTCTGTGTCTGCCGAGTCTCGGGCAACACACTATACGTCACTTCAGGAGAGCTACATTTCCAGAACCCTCGAACAACATCAGAACCACATTTCTAGGCAGTCCAACATGCCCTGGAAGTCTTCGACATTGCCCTCGTCTGAGCTGCTCTGAGGAAACACTCTGCTTAGAATTGATCGAGGACCTCGCTCCTGAAGTCACTCTATTCAAGGAGAAATACAGCATCCTAACATGCTGTGTCGCTCACAGGGCAAGCAACGTGAGAACTTGCCTCGAGGTAAGGCCCGGAAATGCTATGCACAAGCAGAGGCGTGTAGCAGTTTCCATGAGGACGTAGTCGCTGCTCTGCAGCTTTTGAACGCCAGTAGGCTTTTTAGGACACCTAGGTGCCTCGTCTGGTAAACTTATTCCCTGCAAGAACACCGAGTACCCTCAGTCTCACCTGGCCATTCTAAGCAATATCCAGGCCAGGAGCTTTCCGACTCACAGTGTGTATGCCGAGTGAAGGGCTACACAGTGCACTCTTATTGGGACACCTGGATTTAGCCAGCAATCGCACAGATTGACGAGCACCGTTCTGGCAAGTTCCAACATGCCGTGGAAGTCACACTCATTCCCTAGTCTGAGCTGCACAGAGAAAAACACTAGGCTTCTCCTTCCATCCAGGACCTCCTACCTGAAGTCACCCTGCCTCCAGGAGAAAGACGGCTGCGTTCCTATTGCAACTGAAGCACAGTTTCTCCTGTAGCACTGCAGGCTTTTGAATAGGCAAGGGCCCAGAGGCCTAGTTAGGGCTTTCCCTGGTGAGGCCGTTCACTAGAGGTAGAACACCCTGCCTCGAGAAGTTGATTCAGGGAAGCAACCAGTGTGTACTCTGTGTCTCTTTTGACTTGTTAGAAACCACAGAGATGTATGCTGCCTGTGCCCACGGAAATGGGGGTATGATGGTAGTAGCCTTGTTTCCCATTGGGAAACCTCCATTCTTGCTGCCGTGAAGCTCCCTGAAATTCTCTGCTGTGGGCAGGCCCCTGGCTATTGTAGGCATTGGTCTGGGAAGAAAATGAGTTTTCTCTGGCTACCCAGTGTGCTTCATACCCAGGGCTGGGACTCATCTTGCCATGCTCTACAGCTATAAGGAATCTCAACGTCAGTCCTTGCCTCGAGGTAAGGCCCTGTGTAGCCATGCAGTAAGGAGGCATGCAGCTCTTTCCATGAGCTCTTAGTCGCTGTTCTACTTTATATTAAAGGAAGTAGCCTTTTCAGCACTCCTAGGACCCTCGGGGCAGCCTCATTTTAGTACCAAGATCACTGAGTACCTCCACACCCCTGTTGGCTTGCTGAGCAACAACGAGGCCCATAGGTCCCTCGGAGGTCCTCTGTGTCTGCTGAGTCATGGGCAACACACTGCACTCTTTCTTGGGATATCTTGGTTTCACAGCACTCGCACAGGTTGACGAGCACCGTTTTGGCAAGTTCCAACTTGCTGTGGAAGTCGCACACATTCCCTAGTCTGAGCTGCACTGAGAAAAACACTAGGCTTCCCCTTCCTTCCAGGAACTCCTACCTGAAGTCACCCTGCCTCCAGGAGAAAGACGCCTTGCTTCCTATTGCAACTAAAGCACATTTTTTCCTATAGCACTGCAAGCTTTTGGATAGGCACGAGCCCAGAGGCCTAGCTAGGGCGCTCCTTGGTTGAGGCAGTTCACTAGATGCAGAACACCCTGCCACGAGAATTTGATTCAGGGAAGGAAGCAGTGTGTAATCTGTGTCTCTTTTGAGTTGTGTGAAACCACAGATCCCTATATGCTGTTTGTGCCTAGGGAAATGCGGGCATGTTGGTAGTAGACTTGCTTATCTATTTTGAAAGCTCCATTCATGCTGCCTTGAAGCTCCCTGAATTCTCTGCTGTTGACAGGACCCTGGCTATTGTAGGCATTGGTCTGGGAAGAAAATGAGTTTTCTCTGGCTACAGAGGGTGCTTCATTATCCGGGGTGGGACTCATCTTGCCATGCTCTAGAGCTAAAGGGAATCTCAACGTGAGTCCTTGCCTCGAGGTAAGGCCCTGAGTAGCCAGACAGAAACGGAGGCATGCAGCTCTTTCCATGAGCTCTTAGTCGCTGTTCTGCTTTATTTTAAAGGAAGTACACTTTTCAGCACTCCTAGGCCCCTCGGGTGAGCATCCTTTTCGTTCCAAGATCACTGAGATCCTCCACACTCCTGTAGGCCTGCTGAGCAACAACGTGGCCCATATGTCCCTCGGAGTTCCTCTGTGTCTGCTGAGTCATGGGCAACACACTGCAGTCTTTCTTAGGATATCTTGATCGAACAGCACTCGCACAGGTTGACGAGCACCGTTTTGGCAAGTTCCAACTTGCTGTGGAAATCGCGCACACATTCCCTAGTCTGAGCTGCATTGAGGAAAACACTAGGCTTCGCCTTCCTTCCAGGACCTCCTACCTGAAGTCACCCTGCCTCCAGGAGAAAATCGGCTTGCGTTCGTATTGCAACTAAAGGAGAGTTTTTCCTCTAGCACTGCAGGCTTTTGAAGAGGCACCGGCCCCGAGGCCTAACTAGGGCGTTCCTTGGTTGAGGCCGTGCACTAGATGCAGAACGCCGTGCCTAGAGAAGTTGCTTCAGGGAAGGAACTAGTGGGTACGCTGTGTCTCTTTTGTCTTGTGAGAAACCAGAGTTTTGTATGCTGCCTGTGCACATGGAAATGGGGTCGTGATGGTACTAGCCTTGCTTTTCTCTTTGGAAACCTCCATTCTTGCTGCCGTGAAGCTCCCTGAAATTCTCTGCTGTTGACAGGCCTCGACCCACTGTAGCCACGGGTCTGGGAAGAAAATGAGTTTTCTCTGGCTACACACGGAGCTTCAGTGGCCCGGGTGGAACTCATCATGCCATGCTCTACAGCTCAAGGAAATCTCAACGTGAGTCCTTGCCTCGAGGTAAGGCCCTGAGTAGCCATGCAGAAAGGGAGGCATGGAGCTCTTTCCATGAGCTCTTAGTCGCTGTTCTGCTTTACTTAAAAGGAAGTACCCTTTTCAGGACTCCTAGGCCCCTGGGGTGAGCATCATTTTATTCCAATATCTCTGAGTACCTCCACACCCCTGTAGGCCTGCTGAGCAACAACGAGGCCCATTGGTCCCTCGGAGGTCCTCTGTGTCTGCTGAGTCATGGGCAACACCCTGCACTCTTTCTTGTGATATCTTGATTCACAGCACTCGCAAAGGTTCAAGAGCCACGTTCTAGCAAGTTCCAACAGGACGTGGAAGTCGCACTCATTCTCAGGTCTGAGCTGCACAGAGAAAAACACTAGGCATCTCCTTCCATCCAGGACCTCCTACCTGAAGTCACCCTGCCTCCAGGAGAAAGACGGCTTGCGTTCCTATTGCAACTAAAGCACAGTTTTTCCTGTAGCGCTGCAGGCTTTTGAAGCGGCATGGGCCCAGAGGCTTGGCTAGGGCGTTCCTTGGTGAGGCCGTTCACTAGATGCAAAACACCCTGCCTCGAGAAGTTGATTGAGGGAAGCAACCAGTGTGTAGTCTGTGTCTCTTTTGACTTGTTAGAAACCACAGAGATGTATGCTGCCTCTGCCCACGGAAATGGGGGCATGATGGTACTAGCCTTGCTTTCCATTTGGAAAGCTCCATTCTTGCTGTCATGAAGCTCCCTGAAATTCTCTGCTGTTGACCGCCCCGTGACCACTGTAGGCATGGGTGTGGGAAGAAAATGAGTTTTCTCTGGCTACACACGGAGCTTCACTGGCCGGGGTGGGGCTCACCTTGCCATGCTCTAGAGCCAAAGGGAATCTCCACGTGAGTCCTCGCCTCGAGGTAAGGCCCTGAGTAGCCCTGCAGAAAGGGAGGCATGCAGCTCTTTCCATGAGCTCTTAGTGGAGGTTCTGCTTTACATTATAGGAAGGACCCTTTTCAGGACTCCTAGGCCCTTCGGGTGAGCATCATTTTGCTTCCAAGATCACTGACTCCCTCCACACCCCTGTGGGCCTGCTGAGCAGAATTGAGTCCCATACGTCCCTCGGAGGCCCTCTGTGTCTGCCGAGTCTCGGGCAACACACTATACGTCACTTCAGGAGAGCTACATTTCCAGAACCCTCGAACAACATCAGAACCACATTTCTAGGCAGTCCAACATGCCCTGGAAGTCTTCGACATTGCCCTCGTCTGAGCTGCTCTGAGGAAACACTCTGCTTAGAATTGATCGAGGACCTCGCTCCTGAAGTCACTCTATTCAAGGAGAAATACAGCATCCTAACATGCTGTGTCGCTCACAGGGCAAGCAACGTGAGAACTTGCCTCGAGGTAAGGCCCGGAAATGCTATGCACAAGCAGAGGCGTGTAGCAGTTTCCATGAGGACGTAGTCGCTGCTCTGCAGCTTTTGAACGCCAGTAGGCTTTTTAGGACACCTAGGTGCCTCGTCTGGTAAACTTATTCCCTGCAAGAACACCGAGTACCCTCAGTCTCACCTGGCCATTCTAAGCAATATCCAGGCCAGGAGCTTTCCGACTCACAGTGTGTATGCCGAGTGAAGGGCTACACAGTGCACTCTTATTGGGACATCTGGATTTAGCCAGCAATCTCACAGATTGACGAGCACCGTTCTGGCAAGTTCCAACATGCCGTGGAAGTCACACTCATTCCCTAGTCTGAGCTGCACAGAGAAAAACACTAGGCTTCTCCTTCCATCCAGGACCTCCTACCTGAAGTCACCCTGCCTCCAGGAGAAAGACGGCTGCGTTCCTATTGCAACTGAAGCACAGTTTCTCCTGTAGCACTGCAGGCTTTTGAATAGGCAAGGGCCCAGAGGCCTAGTTAGGGCTTTCCCTGGTGAGGCCGTTCACTAGAGGTAGAACACCCTGCCTCGAGAAGTTGATTCAGGGAAGCAACCAGTGTGTACTCTGTGTCTCTTTTGACTTGTTAGAAACCACAGAGATGTATGCTGCCTGTGCCCACGGAAATGGGGGTATGATGGTAATAGCCTTGTTTCCCATTGGGAAACCTCCATTCTTGCTGCCGTGAAGCTCCCTGAAATTCTCTGCTGTGGGCAGGCCCCTGGCTATTGTAGGCATTGGTCTGGGAAGAAAATGAGTTTTCTCTGGCTACCCAGTGTGCTTCATACCCAGGGCTGGGACTCATCTTGCCATGCTCTACAGCTATAAGGAATCTCAACGTCAGTCCTTGCCTCGAGGTAAGGCCCTGTGTAGCCATGCAGTAAGGAGGCATGCAGCTCTTTCCATGAGCTCTTAGTCGCTGTTCTACTTTATATTAAAGGAAGTAGCCTTTTCAGCACTCCTAGGACCCTCGGGGCAGCCTCATTTTAGTACCAAGATCACTGAGTACCTCCACACCCCTGTTGGCTTGCTGAGCAACAACGAGGCCCATAGGTCCCTCGGAGGTCCTCTGTGTCTGCTGAGTCATGGGCAACACACTGCACTCTTTCTTGGGATATCTTGGTTTCACAGCACTCGCACAGGTTGACGAGCACAGTTTTGGCAAGTTCCAACTTGCTGTGGAAGTCGCACACATTCCCTAGTCTGAGCTGCACTCAGAAAAACACTAGGCTTCCCCTTCCTTCCAGGAACTCCTACCTGAAGTCACCCTGCCTCCAGGAGAAAGACGCCTTGCTTCCTATTGCAACTAAAGCACATTTTTCCTATAGCACTGCAAGCTTTTGGATAGGCACGAGCCCAGAGGCCTAGCTAGGGCGCTCCTTGGTTGAGGCAGTTCACTAGATGCAGAACACCCTGCCACGAGAATTTGATTCAGGGAAGGAAGCAGTGTGTAATCTGTGTCTCTTTTGAGTTGTGTGAAACCACAGGGATGTATGCTGTTTGTGCCTAGGGAAATGTGGGCATGTTGGTAGTCGACTTGCTTATCCATTTTGAAAGCTCCATTCATGCTGCCTTGAAGCTCCCTGAATTCTCTGCTGTTGACAGGACCCTGGCTATTGTAGGCATTGGTCTGGGAAGAAAATGAGTTTTCTCTGGCTACACAGGGTGCTTCATTATCCGGGGTGGGACTCATCTTGCCATGCTCTAGAGCTAAAGGGAATCTAAACGTGAGTCCTTGCCTCGAGGTAAGGCCCTGAGTAGCCAGACAGAAAGGGAGGCATGCAGCTCTTTCCATGAGCTCTTAGTCGCTGTTCTGCTTTATTTTAAAGGAAGTACACTTTTCAGCACTCCTAGGCCCCTCGCGAGAGCATCCTTTTCGTTCCAAGATCACTGAGATCCTCCACACTCCTGTAGGCCTGCTGAGCAACAACGTGGCCCATATGTCCCTCGGAGTTCCTCTGTTTCTGCTGAGTCATGGGCAACACACTGCAGTCTTTCTTAGGATATCTTGATTGAACAGCACTCGCACAGGTTGACGAGCACCGTTTTGGCAAGTTCCAACTTGCTGTGGATATCGCGCACACATTCCCTAGTCTGAGCTGCATTGAGGAAAACACTAGGCTTCGCTTCCTTCCAGGACCTCCTACCTGAAGTCACCCTGCCTCCAGGAGAAAATCGGCTTGCGTTCGTATTGCAACTAAAGCAGAGTTTTTCCTCTAGCACTGCAGGCTTTTGAAGAGGCACCGGCCCCGAGGCCTAACTAGGGCGTTCCTTGGTTGAGGCCGTGCACTAGATGCAGAACGCCGTGCCTCGAGAAGTTGCTTCAGGGAAGGAACTAGTGGGTACGCTGTGTCTCTTTTGTCTTGTGAGAAACCAGAGTTTTGTATGCTGCCTGTGCACATGGAAATGGGGTCGTGATGGTACTAGCCTTGCTTTTCTCTTTGGAAACCTCCATTCTTGCTGCCGTGAAGCTCCCTGAAATTCTCTGCTGTTGACAGGCCTCGACCCAGTGTAGCCATGGGTCTGGGAAGAAAATGAGTTTTCTCTGGCTGCACACGGAGCTTCAGTGGCCGGGGTGGAACTCATCATGCCATGCTCTACAGCTCAAGGAAATCTCAACGTGAGTCCTTGCCTCGAGGTAAGGCCCTGAGTAGCCATGCCGAAAGGGAGGCATGGAGCTCTTTCCATGAGCTCTTAGTCGCTGTTCTGCTTTACTTTAAAGGAAGTACCCTTTTCAAGACTCCTAGGCCCCTGGGGTGAGCATCATTTTATTCCAATATCTCTGAGTACCTCCACACCCCTGTAGGCCTGCTGAGCAACAACGAGGCCCATTGGTCCCTCGGAGGTCCTCTGTGTCTGCTGAGTCATGGGCAACACCCTGCACTCTTTCTTGTGATATCTTGATTCACAGCACTCGCACAGGTTCAAGAGCCACGTTCTAGCAAGTTCCAACAGGACGTGGAAGTCGCACTCATTCCCAGGTCTCAGCTGCACAGAGAAAAACACTAGGCATCTCCTTCCATCCAGGACCTCCTACCTGAAGTCACCCTGCCTCCAGGAGAAAGACGGCTTGCGTTCCTATTGCAACTAAAGCACAGTTTTTCCTGTAGCGCTGCAGGCTTTTGAAGCGGCATGGGCCCAGAGGCTTGGCTAGGGCGTTCCTTGGTGCGGCCGTTCACTAGATGCAAAACACCCTGCCTCGAGAAGTTGATTGAGGGAAGCAACCAGTGTGTAGTCTGTGTCTCTTTTGACTTGTTAGAAACCACAGAGATGTATGCTGCCTCTGCCCACGGAAATGGGGGCATGATGGTACTAGCCTTGCTTTCCATTTGGAAAGCTCCATTCTTGCTGTCGTGAAGCTCCCTGAAATTCTCTGCTGTTGACCGCCCCGTGACCACTGTAGGCATGGGTGTGGGAAGAAAATGAGTTTTCTCTGGCTACACACGGAGCTTCACTGGCCGGGGTGGGGCTCACCTTGCCATGCTCTAGAGCCAAAGGGAATCTCCACGTTAGTCCTTGCCTCGAGGTAAGGCCCTGAGTAGCCCTGCAGAAAGGGAGGCATGCAGCTCTTTCCATGAGCTCTTAGTGGAGGTTCTGCTTTACATTATAGGAAGGACCCTTTTCAGGACTCCTAGGCCCTTCGGGTGAGCATCATTTTGCTTCCAAGATCACTGACTCCCTCCACACCCCTGTGGGCCTGCTGAGCAGAATTGAGTCCCATACGTCCCTCGGAGGCCCTCTGTGTCTGCCGAGTCTCGGGCAACACACTATACGTCACTTCAGGAGAGCTACATTTCCAGAACCCTCGAACAACATCAGAACCACATTTCTAGGCAGTCCAACATGCCCTGGAAGTCTTCGACATTGCCCTCGTCTGAGCTGCTCTGAGGAAACACTCTGCTTAGAATTGATCGAGGACCTCGCTCCTGAAGTCACTCTATTCAAGGAGAAATACAGCATCCTAAAATGCTGTGTCGCTCACAGGGCAAGCAACGTGAGAACTTGCCTCGAGGTAAGGCCCGGAAATGCTATGCACAAGCAGAGGCGTGTAGCAGTTTCCATGAGGACGTAGTCGCTGCTCTGCAGCTTTTGAACGCCAGTAGGCTTTTTAGGACACCTAGGTGCCTCGTCTGGTAAACTTATTCCCTGCAAGAACACCGAGTACCCTCAGTCTCACCTGGCCATTCTAAGCAATATCCAGGCCAGGAGCTTTCCGACTCACAGTGTGTATGCCGAGTGAAGGGCTACACAGTGCACTCTTATTGGGACATCTGGATTTAGCCAGCAATCTCACAGATTGACGAGCACCGTTCTGGCAAGTTCCAACATGCCGTGGAAGTCACACTCATTCCCTAGTCTGAGCTGCACAGAGAAAAACACTAGGCTTCTCCTTCCATCCAGGACCTCCTACCTGAAGTCACCCTGCCTCCAGGAGAAAGACGGCTGCGTTCCTATTGCAACTGAAGCACAGTTTCTCCTGTAGCACTGCAGGCTTTTGAATAGGCAAGGGCCCAGAGGCCTAGTTAGGGCTTTCCCTGGTGAGGCCGTTCACTAGAGGTAGAACACCCTGCCTCGAGAAGTTGATTCAGGGAAGCAACCAGTGTGTACTCTGTGTCTCTTTTGACTTGTTAGAAACCACAGAGATGTATGCTGCCTGTGCCCACGGAAATGGGGGTATGATGGTAATAGCCTTGTTTCCCATTGGGAAACCTCCATTCTTGCTGCCGTGAAGCTCCCTGAAATTCTCTGCTGTGGGCAGGCCCCTGGCTATTGTAGGCATTGGTCTGGGAAGAAAATGAGTTTTCTCTGGCTACCCAGTGTGCTTCATACCCAGGGCTGGGACTCATCTTGCCATGCTCTACAGCTATAAGGAATCTCAACGTCAGTCCTTGCCTCGAGGTAAGGCCCTGTGTAGCCATGCAGTAAGGAGGCATGCAGCTCTTTCCATGAGCTCTTAGTCGCTGTTCTACTTTATATTAAAGGAAGTAGCCTTTTCAGCACTCCTAGGACCCTCGGGGCAGCCTCATTTTAGTACCAAGATCACTGAGTACCTCCACACCCCTGTTGGCTTGCTGAGCAACAACGAGGCCCATAGGTCCCTCGGAGGTCCTCTGTGTCTGCTGAGTCATGGGCAACACACTGCACTCTTTCTTGGGATATCTTGGTTTCACAGCACTCGCACAGGTTGACGAGCACAGTTTTGGCAAGTTCCAACTTGCTGTGGAAGTCGCACACATTCCCTAGTCTGAGCTGCACTCAGAAAAACACTAGGCTTCCCCTTCCTTCCAGGAACTCCTACCTGAAGTCACCCTGCCTCCAGGAGAAAGACGCCTTGCTTCCTATTGCAACTAAAGCACATTTTTCCTATAGCACTGCAAACTTTTGGATAGGCACGAGCCCAGAGGCCTAGCTAGGGCGCTCCTTGGTTGAGGCAGTTCACTAGATGCAGAACACCCTGCCACGAGAATTTGATTCAGGGAAGGAAGCAGTGTGTAATCTGTGTCTCTTTTGAGTTGTGTGAAACCACAGGGATGTATGCTGTTTGTGCCTAGGGAAATGTGGGCATGTTGGTAGTCGACTTGCTTATCCATTTTGAAAGCTCCATTCATGCTGCCTTGAAGCTCCCTGAATTCTCTGCTGTTGACAGGACCCTGGCTATTGTAGGCATTGGTCTGGGAAGAAAATGAGTTTTCTCTGGCTACACAGGGTGCTTCATTATCCGGGGTGGGACTCATCTTGCCATGCTCTAGAGCTAAAGGGAATCTAAACGTGAGTCCTTGCCTCGAGGTAAGGCCCTGAGTAGCCAGACAGAAAGGGAGGCATGCAGCTCTTTCCATGAGCTCTTAGTCGCTGTTCTGCTTTATTTTAAAGGAAGTACACTTTTCAGCACTCCTAGGCCCCTCGCGAGAGCATCCTTTTCGTTCCAAGATCACTGAGATCCTCCACACTCCTGTAGGCCTGCTGAGCAACAACGTGGCCCATATGTCCCTCGGAGTTCCTCTGTTTCTGCTGAGTCATGGGCAACACACTGCAGTCTTTCTTAGGATATCTTGATTGAACAGCACTCGCACAGGTTGACGAGCACCGTTTTGGCAAGTTCCAACTTGCTGTGGATATCGCGCACACATTCCCTAGTCTGAGCTGCATTGAGGAAAACACTAGGCTTCGCTTCCTTCCAGGACCTCCTACCTGAAGTCACCCTGCCTCCAGGAGAAAATCGGCTTGCGTTCGTATTGCAACTAAAGCAGAGTTTTTCCTCTAGCACTGCAGGCTTTTGAAGAGGCACCGGCCCCGAGGCCTAACTAGGGCGTTCCTTGGTTGAGGCCGTGCACTAGATGCAGAACGCCGTGCCTAGAGAAGTTGCTTCAGGGAAGGAACTAGTGGGTACGCTGTGTCTCTTTTGTCTTGTGAGAAACCAGAGTTTTGTATGCTGCCTGTGCTCATGGAAATGGGGTCGTGATGGTACTAGCCTTGCTTTTCTCTTTGGAAACCTCCATTCTTGCTGCCGTGAAGCTCCCTGAAATTCTCTGCTGTTGACAGGCCTCGACCCAGTGTAGCCATGGGTCTGGGAAGAAAATGAGTTTTCTCTGGCTGCACACGGAGCTTCAGTGGCCGGGGTGGAACTCATCATGCCATGCTCTACAGCTCAAGGAAATCTCAACGTGAGTCCTTGCCTCGAGGTAAGGCCCTGAGTAGCCATGCCGAAAGGGAGGCATGGAGCTCTTTCCATGAGCTCTTAGTCGCTGTTCTGCTTTACTTTAAAGGAAGTACCCTTTTCAAGACTCCTAGGCCCCTGGGGTGAGCATCATTTTATTCCAATATCTCTGAGTACCTCCACACCCCTGTAGGCCTGCTGAGCAACAACGAGGCCCATTGGTCCCTCGGAGGTCCTCTGTGTCTGCTGAGTCATGGGCAACACCCTGCACTCTTTCTTGTGATATCTTGATTCACAGCACTCGCACAGGTTCAAGAGCCACGTTCTAGCAAGTTCCAACAGGACGTGGAAGTCGCACTCATTCCCAGGTCTCAGCTGCACAGAGAAAAACACTAGGCATCTCCTTCCATCCAGGACCTCCTACCTGAAGTCACCCTGCCTCCAGGAGAAAGACGGCTTGCGTTCCTATTGCAACTAAAGCACAGTTTTTCCTGTAGCGCTGCAGGCTTTTGAAGCGGCATGGGCCCAGAGGCTTGGCTAGGGCGTTCCTTGGTGCGGCCGTTCACTAGATGCAAAACACCCTGCCTCGAGAAGTTGATTGAGGGAAGCAACCAGTGTGTAGTCTGTGTCTCTTTTGACTTGTTAGAAACCACAGAGATGTATGCTGCCTCTGCCCACGGAAATGGGGGCATGATGGTACTAGCCTTGCTTTCCATTTGGAAAGCTCCATTCTTGCTGTCGTGAAGCTCCCTGAAATTCTCTGCTGTTGACCGCCCCGTGACCACTGTAGGCATGGGTGTGGGAAGAAAATGAGTTTTCTCTGGCTACACACGGAGCTTCACTGGCCGGGGTGGGGCTCACCTTGCCATGCTCTAGAGCCAAAGGGAATCTCCACGTGAGGCCTTGCCTCGAGGTAAGGCTCTGAGTAGCCCTGCAGAAAGGGAGGCATGCAGCTCTTTCCATGAGCTCTTGTGGAGGTTCTGCTTTATATTAAAGGAAGGACCCTTTTCAGGACTCCTAGGCCCCTCGGGTGAGCATCATTTTGCTTCCAAGATCACTGACTCCCTCCACACCCCTGTGGGCCTGCTGAGCAGCATTGAGTCCCATACGTCCCTCGGAGGCCCTCTGTGTCTGCCGAGTCTCGGGCAACACACTCTACGTTACTTCAGGAGAGCTACATTTCCAGAACCCTCGAACAGCATCAGAACCACATTTCTAGGCAGTCCAACATGCCCTGGAAGTCTTCGACATTGCCCTCATCTGAGCTGCTCTGAGGAAACACTCTGCTTAGAATTGATCGAGGACCTCGCTCCTGAAGTCACTCTATTCAAGGAGAAATACAGCATCCTAACATGCTGTGTCGCTCACAGGGCAAGCAACGTGAGAACTTGCCTCGAGGTAAGGCCCTGAAATGCAATGCACAAGCAGAGGCGTGTAGCAGTTTCCATGAGGCCGTAGTCGCTGCTCTGCAGCATTTGAACGCCAGTAGGCTTTTTAGGACACCTAGGTGCCTCGTCTGGTAAACTTATTCCCTGCAAGAACACCGAGTACCCTCAGTCTCACCTGGCCATTCTAAGCAATATCCAGGCCAGGAGCTTTCCGACTCACAGTGTGTATGCCGAGTGAAGGGCTACACAGTGCACTCTTATTGGGACATCTGGATTTAGACAGCAATCGCACAGATTGACGAGCACCGTTCTGGCAAGTTCCAACATGCCGTGGAAGTCACACTCATTCCCTAGTCTGAGCTGCACAGAGAAAACACTAGGCTTCTCCTTCCATCCAGGACCTCCTACCTGAAGTCACCCTGCCTCCAGGAGAAAGACGGCTGCGTTCCTATTGCAACTGAAGCACAGTTTCTCCTGTAGCACTGCAGGCTTTTGAATAGGCAAGGGCCCAGAGGCCTAGCTAAGACTTTCCCTGGTGAGGCCGTTCACTAGAGGTAGAACACCCTGCCTCGAGAAGTTGATTCAGGGAAGCAACCAGTGTGTACTCTGTGTCTCTTTTGACTTGTTAGAAACCACAGAGATGTATGCTGCCTGTGCCCACGGAAATGGGGGTATGATGGTAATAGCCTTGTTTCCCATTTGGAAACCTCCATTCTTGCTGCCGTGAAGCTCCCTGAAATTCTCTGCTGTGGACAGGCCCCTGGCTATTGTAGGCATTGGTCTGGGGAGAAAATGAGTTTTCTCTGGCTACCCAGTGTGCTTCATACCCAGGGCTGGGACTCATCTTGCCATGCTCTAGAGCTATAAGGAATCTCAACGTCAGTCCTTGCCTCGAGGTAAGGCCCTGAGTAGCCATGCAGAAAGGGAGGCATGCAGCTCTTTCCATGAGCTCTTAGTCGCTGTTCTCCTTTATATTAAAGGAAGTAGCCTTTTCAGCACTCCTAGGACCCTCGGGGCAGCCTCATTTTAGTACCAAGATCACTGAGTACCTCCAGACCCCTGTTGGCTTGCTGAGCAACAACGAGGCCCATAGGTCCCTCGGAGGTCCTCTGTGTCTGCTGAGTCATGGGCAACACACTGCACTCTTTCTTGGGATATCTTGGTTTCACAGCACTCGCACAGGTTCACGAGCACCGTTTTGGCAAGTTCCAACTTGCTGTGGAAGTCGCACACATTCCCTAGTCTGAGCTGCACTGAGAAAAACACTAGGCTTCCCCTTCCTTCCAGGAACTCCTACCTGAAGTCACCCTGCCTCCAGGAGAAAGACGCCTTGCTTCCTATTGCAACTAAAGCACAGTTTTTCCTATAGCACTGCAAGCTTTTGAATAGGCACGAGCCCAGAGGCCTAGCTAGGGCGTTCCTTGGTTGAGGCAGTTCACTAGATGCAGAACACCCTGCCACGAGAATTTGATTCAGGGAAGGAAGCAGTGTGTAATCTGTGTCTCTTTTGAGTTGTGTGAAACCACAGGGATGTATGCTGTTTGTGCCTAGGGAAATGTGGGCATGTTGGTAGTAGCCTTGCTTATCCATTTTGAAAGCTCCAATCATGCTGCCTTGAAGCTCCCTGAATTCTCTGCTGTTGACAGGACCCTGGCTATTGTAGGCATTGGTCTGGGAAGAAAATGAGTTTTCTCTGGCTACAGAGGGTGCTTCATTATCCGGGGTGGGACTCATCTTGCCATGCTCTAGAGCTAAAGGGAATCTCAACGTGAGTCCTTGCCTCGAGGTAAGGCCCTGAGTAGCCAGACAGAAAGGGAGGCATGCAGCTCTTTCCATGAGCTCTTAGTCGCTGTTCTGCTTTATTTTAAAGGAAGTACACTTTTCAGCACTCCTAGGCCCCTCGGGTGAGCATCATTTTCGTTCCAAGATTTACTGAAATCCTCCACACTCCTGTAGGCCTGCTGAGCAACAAAGTGGCCCATATGTCCCTCGGAGCTCCTCTGTGTCTGCTGAGTCATGGGCAACACACTGCAGTCTTTCTTAGGATATCTTGATTGAACAACACTCGCACAGGTTGACGATCACCGTTTTGGCAAGTTCCAACTTGCTGTGGAAATCGCGCACACATTCCCTAGTCTGGGCTGCATTGAGGAAAACACTAGGCTTCGCCTTCCTTCCAGGACCTCCTACCTGAAGTCACCCTGCCTCCAGGAGAAAATCGGCTTGCGTTCGTATTGCAACTAAAGCAGAGTTTTTCCTCTAGCACTGCAGGCTTTTGAAGAGGCACCGGCCCCGACGCCTAACTAGGGCGTTCCTTGGTTGAGGCCGTGCACTAGATGCAGAACCCCGTGCCTCGAGAAGTTGCTTCAGGGAAGGAACTAGTGGGTACGCTGTGTCTCTTTTGTCTTGTGAGAAACCAGAGTTTTGTATGCTGCCTGTGCACATGGAAATGGGGTCGTGACGGTACTAGCCTTGCTTTTCTCTTTGGAAACCTCCATTCTTGCTGCCGTGAAGCTCCCTGAAATTCTCTGCTGTTGACAGGCCTCGACCCACTGTAGCCATGGGTCTGGGAAGAAAATGAGTTTTCTCTGGCTACACACGGAGCTTCAGTGGCCCGGGTGGAACTCATCATGCCATGCTCTACAGCTCAAGGAAATCTCAACGTGAGTCCTTGCCTCGAGGTAAGGCCCTGAGTAGCCATGCCGAAAGGGAGGCATGGAGCTCTTTCCATGAGCTCTTAGTCGCTGTTCTGCTTCACTTTAAAGGAAGTACCCTTTTCAGGACTCCTAGGCCCCTGGGGTGAGCATCATTTTATTCCAATATCTCTGAGTACCTCCACACCCCTGTAGGCCTGCTGAGCAACAACGAGGCCCATTGGTCCCTCGGAGGTCCTCTGTGTCTGCTGAGTCATGGGCAACACCCTGCACTCTTTCTTGTGATATCTTGATTCACAGCACTCGCACAGGTTCAAGAGCCACGTTCTAGCAAGTTCCAACAGGACGTGGAAGTCGCACTCATTCCCTAGTCTGAGCTGCACAGAGAAAAACACTAGGCATCTCCTTCCATCCAGGACCTCCTACCTGAAGTCACCCTGCCTCCAGGAGAAAGACGGCTTGCGTTCCTATTGCAACTAAAGCACAGTTTTTCCTGTAGCGCTGCAGGCTTTTGAAGCGGCATGGGCCCAGAGGCTTGGTGAGGCTGTTCACTAGATGCAAAACACCCTGCCTCGAGAAGTTGATTGAGGGAAGCAACCAGTGTATAGTCTGTGTCTCTTTTGACTTGTTAGAAACCACAGAGATGTATGCTGCCTCTGCCCACGGAAATGGGGGCATGATGGTACTAGCCTTGCTTTCCATTTGGAAAGCTCCATTCTTGCTGTCGTGAAGCTCCCTGAAATTCTCTGCTGTTGACCGCCCCGTGACCACTGTAGGCATGGGTGTGGGAAGAAAATGAGTTTTCTCTGGCTACACACGGAGCTTCACTGGCCGGGGTGGGGCTCACCTTGCCATGCTCTAGAGCCAAAGGGAATCTCCACGTGAGTCCTTGCCTCGAGGTAAGGCCCTGAGTAGCCCTGCAGAAAGGCAGGCATGCAGCTCTTTCCATGAGCTCTTAGTGGAGGTTCTGCTTTATATTAAAGGAAGGACCCTTTTCAGGACTCCTAGGCCCCTCGGGTGAGCATCATTTTGCTTCCAAGATCACTGACTCCCTCCACACCCCTGTGGGCCTGCTGAGCAGCATTGAGTCCCATACGTCCCTCGGAGGCCCTCTGTGTCTGCCGAGTCTCGGGCAACACACTATACGTTACTTCAGGAGAGCTACATTTCCAGAACACTCGAACAGCATCAGAACCACATTTCTAGGCAGTCCAACATGCCCTGGAAGTCTTCGACATTGCCCTCGTCTGAGCTGCTCTGAGGAAACACTCTGCTTAGAATTGATCGAGGACCTCGCTCCTGAAGTCACTCTATTCAAGGAGAAATACAGCATCCTAACATGCTGTGTCGCTCACAGGGCAAGCAACGTGAGAATTTGCCTCGAGGTAAGGCCCGGAAATGCTATGCACAAGCAGAGGCGTGTAGCAGTTTCCATGAGGCCGTAGTCGCTGCTCTGCAGCATTTGAACGCCAGTAGGCTTTTTAGGACACCTCGGTGCCTCGTCTGGTAAACTTATTTCCTGCAAGAACACCGAGTACCCTCAGTCTCACCTGGCCATTCTAAGCAATATCCAGGCCAGGAGCTTTCCGACTCACAGTGTGTATGCCGAGTGAAGGGCTACACAGTGCACTCTTATTGGGACATCTGGATTTAGCCAGCAATCGCACAGATTGACGAGCACCGTTCTGGCAAGTTCCAACATGCCGTGGAAGTCACACTCATTCCCTAGTCTGAGCTGCACAGAGAAAACACTAGGCTTCTCCTTCCATCAAGGACCTCCTACCTGAAATCACCCTGCCTCCAGGAGAAAGACGGCTGCGTTCCTATTGCAACTGAAGCACAGTTTCTCCTGTAGCACTGCAGGCTTTTGAATAGGCAAGGGCCCAGAGGCCTAGCTAGGGCTTTCCCTGGTGAGGCCGTTCACTAGAGGTAGAACACCCTGCCTCGAGAAGTTGATTCAGGGAAGCAACCAGTGTGTACTCTGGGTCTCTTTTGACTTGTTAGAAACCACAGAGATGTATGCTGCCTGTGCCCACGGAAATGGGGGTATATGATGGTAATAGCCTTGTTTCCCATTTGGAAACCTCCATTCTTGCTGCCGTGAAGCTCCCTGAAATTCTCTGCTGTGGACAGGCCCCTGGCTATTGTAGGCATTGGTCTGGGGAGAAAATGAGTTTTCTCTGGCTACCCAGTGTGCTTCATACCCAGGGCTGGGACTCATCTTGCCATGCTCTAGAGCTATAAGGAATCTCAACGTCAGTCCTTGCCTCGAGGTAAGGCCCTGAGTAGCCATGCAGAAAGGGAGGCATGCAGCTCTTTCCATGAGCTCTTAGTCGCTGTTCTCCTTTATATTAAAGGAAGTAGCCTTTTCAGCACTCCTAGGACCCTCGGGGCAGCCTCATTTTAGTACCAAGATCACTGAGTACCTCCACACCCCTGTTGGCTTGCTGAGCAACAACGAGGCCCTTAGGTCCCTCGGAGGTCCTCTGTGTCTGCTGAGTCATGGGCAACACACTGCACTCTTTCTTGGGATATCTTGGTTTCACAGCACTCGCACAGGTTCACGAGCACCGTTCTGGCAAGTTCCGACTTGCTGTGGAAGTCGCACACATTCCCTAGTCTGAGCTGCACTGAGAAAAACACTAGGCTTCCCCTTCCTTCCAGGAACTCCTACCTGAAGTCACCCTGCCTCCAGGAGAACGACGCCTTGCTTCCTATTGCAACTAAAGCACAGTTCTTCCTATAGCACTGCAAGCTTTTGAATAGGCACGAGCCCAGAGGCCTAGCTAGGGCGTTCCTTGGTTGAGGCAGTTCACTAGATGCAGAACACCCTGCCACGAGAATTTGATTCAGGGAAGGAAGCAGTGTGTAATCTGTGTCTCTTTTGAGTTGTGTGAAACCACAGGGATGTATGCTGTTTGTGCCTAGGGAAATGTGGGCATGTTGGTAGTAGACTTGCTTATCCATTTTGAAAGCTCCATTCATGCTGCCTTGAAGCTCCCTGAATTCTCTGCTGTTGACAGGACCCTGGCTATTGTAGGCATTGGTCTGGGAAGAAAATGACTTTTCTCTGGCTACACAGGATGCTTCATTATCCGGGGTGGGACTCATCTTGCCATGCTCTAGAGCTAAAGGGAATCTCAACGTGAGTCCCTGCCTCGAGGTAAGGCCCTGAGTAGCCAGACAGAAAGGGAGGCATGCAGCTCTTTCCATGAGCTCTTAGTCGCTGTTCTGCTTTATTTTAAAGGAAGTACACTTTTCAGCACTCCTAGGCCCCTCGGGTGAGCATCCTTTTCGTTCCAAGATCACTGAGATCCTCCACACTCCTGTAGGCCTGCTGAGCAACAACGTGGCCCATATGTCCCTCGGAGTTCCTCTGTGCCTGCGGAGTCATGGGCAACACACTGCTGTCTTTCTTAGGAGATCTTGATCGAACAGCACTCGCACAGGTTGACGAGCTCCGTTTTGGCAAGTTCCAACTTGCTGTGGAAATCGCGCACACATTCCCTAGTCTGAGCTGCATTGAGGAAAACACTAGGCTTCGCCTTCCTTCCAGGACCTCCTACCTGAAGTCACCCTGCCTCCAGGAGAAAAACGGCTTGCGTTCGTATTGCAACTAAAGCAGAGTTTTTCCTCTAGCACTGCAGGCTTTTGAAGAGGCACCGGCCCCGAGGCCTAACTAGGGCGTTCCTTGGTTGAGGCCGTGCACTAGATGCAGAACGCCGTGCCTCGAGAAGTTGCTTCAGGGAAGGAACTAGTGGGTACGCTGTGTCTCTTTTGTCTTGTGAGAAACCAGAGTTTTGGATGCTGCCTGTGCACATGGAAATGGGGTCGTGATGGTACTAGCCTTGCTTTTCTCTTGGGAAACCTCCATTCTTGCTGCCGTGAAGCTCCCTGAAATTCTCTGCTGTTGACCGCCCCGTGACCACTGTAGCCATGGGTCTGGGAAGAAAATGAGTTTTCTCTGGCTACACACGGAGCTTCACTGGCCGGGGTGGGGCTCACCTTGCCAAGCTCTAGAGCCAAAGGGAATCTCCACGTGAGTCCTCGCCTCGAGGTAAGGCCCTGAGTAGCCCTGCAGAAAGGGAGGCATGCAGCTCTTTCCATGAGCTCTTAGTGGAGGTTCTGCTTTATATTAAAGGAAGGACCCTTTTCAGGACTCCTAGGTCTCTCGGGTGAGCATCATTTTGCTTCCAAGATCACTGACTCCCTCCACACCCCTGTGGGCCTGCTGAGCAGCATTGAGTCCCATACGTCCCTCGGAGGCCCTCTGTGTCTGCCGAGTCTCGGGCAACACACTCTACGTTACTTCAGGAGAGCTACATTTCCAGAACCCTCGAACAGCATCAGAACCACATTTCTAGGCAGTCCAACATGCCCTGGAAGTCTTCGACATTGCCCTCGTCTGAGCTGCTCTGAGGAAACACTCTGCTTAGAATTGATCGAGGACCTCGTTCCTGAAGTCACTCTAGTCAAGGAGAAATACAGCATCCTATCATGCTGTGCCGCTCACAGGGCAAGCAACGTGAGAATTTGCCTCGAGGTAAGGCCCTGAAATGCTATGCACAAGCAGAGGCGTGTAGCAGTTTCCATGAGGCCGTAGTCGCTGCTCTGCAGCATTTGAACGCCAGTAGGCTTTTTAGGACACCTAGGTGCCTCGTCTGGTAAACTTATTCCCTGCAAGAACACCGAGTACCCTCAGTCTCACCTGGCCATTCTAAGCACTATCCAGGCCAGGAGCTTTCCGACTCACAGTGTGTATGCCGAGTGAAGGGCTACACAGTGCACTCTTATTGGGACATCTGGATTTAGCCAGCAATCGCACAGATTGACGAGCACCGTTCTAGCAAGTTCCAACATGCCGTGGAAGTCACACTCATTCCCTAGTCTGAGCTGCACAGAGAAAAACACTAGGCTTCTCCTTCCATCCAGGACCTCCTACCTGAAGTCACCCTGCCTCCAGGAGAAAGACGGCTGCGTTCCTATTGCAACGGAAGCACAGTTTCTCCTGTAGCACTGCAGGCTTTTGAATAGGCAAGGGCCCAGAGGCCTAGCTAGGGCTTTCCCTGGTGAGGCCGTTCACTAGAGGTAGAACACCCTGCCTCGAGAAGTTGATTCAGGGAAGCAACCAGTGTGTACTCTGGGTCTCTTTTGACTTGTTAGAAACCACAGAGATGTATGCTGCCTGTGCCCACGGAAATGGGGGTATATGATGGTAATAGCCTTGTTTCCCATTTGGAAACCTCCATTCTTGCTGCCGTGAAGCTCCCTGAAATTCTCTGCTGTGGACAGGCCCCTGGCTATTGTAGGCATTGGTCTGGGGAGAAAATGAGTTTTCTCTGGCTACCCAGTGTGCTTCATACCCAGGGCTGGGACTCATCTTGCCATGCTCTAGAGCTATAAGGAATCTCAACGTCAGTCCTTGCCTCGAGGTAAGGCCCTGAGTAGCCATGCAGAAAGGGAGGCATGCAGCTCTTCCCATGAGCTCTTAGTCGCTGTTCTCCTTTATATTAAAGGAAGTAGCCTTTTCAGCACTCCTAGGACCCTCGGGGCAGCCTCATTTTAGTACCAAGATCACTGAGTACCTCCACACCCCTGTTGGCTTGCTGAGCAACAACGAGGCCCTTAGGTCCCTCGGAGGTCCTCTGTGTCTGCTGAGTCATGGGCAACACACTGCACTCTTTCTTGGCATATCTTGGATTCACAGCACTCGCACAGGTTCACGAGCACCGTTCTGGCAAGTTCCGACTTGCTGTGGAAGTCGCACACATTCCCTAGTCTGAGCTGCACTGAGAAAAACACTAGGCTTCCCCTTCCTTCCAGGAACTCCTACCTGAAGTCACCCTGCCTCCAGGAGAACGACGCCTTGCTTCCTATTGCAACTAAAGCACAGTTCTTCCTATAGCACTGCAAGCTTTTGAATAGGCACGAGCCCAGAGGCCTAGCTAGGGCGTTCCTTGGTTGAGGCAGTTCACTAGATGCAGAACACCCTGCCACGAGAATTTGATTCAGGGAAGGAAGCAGTGTGTAATCTGTGTCTCTTTTGAGTTGTGTGAAACCACAGGGATGTATGCTGTTTGTGCCTAGGGAAATGTGGGCATGTTGGTAGTAGACTTGCTTATCCATTTTGAAAGCTCCATTCATGCTGCCTTGAAGCTCCCTGAATTCTCTGCTGTTGACAGGACCCTGGCTATTGTAGGCATTGGTCTGGGAAGAAAATGACTTTTCTCTGGCTACACAGGGTGCTTCATTATCCGGGGTGGGACTCATCTTGCCATGCTCTAGAGCTAAAGGGAATCTCAACGTGAGTCCCTGCCTCGAGGTAAGGCCCTGAGTAGCCAGACAGAAAGGGAGGCATGCAGCTCTTTCCATGAGCTCTTAGTCGCTGTTCTGCTTTATTTTAAAGGAAGTACACTTTTCAGCACTCCTAGGCCCCTCGGGTGAGCATCCTTTTCGTTCCAAGATCACTGAGATCCTCCACACTCCTGTAGGCCTGCTGAGCAACAACGTGGCCCATATGTCCCTCGGAGTTCCTCTGTGCCTGCTGAGTCATGGGCAACACACTGCAGTCTTTCTTAGGAGATCTTGATCGAACAGCACTCGCACAGGTTGACGAGCTCCGTTTTGGCAAGTTCCAACTTGCTGTGGAAATCGCGCACACATTCCCTAGTCTGAGCTGCATTGAGGAAAACACTAGGCTTCGCCTTCCTTCCAGGACCTCCTACCTGAAGTCACCCTGCCTCCAGGAGAAAATCGGCTTGCGTTCGTATTGCAACTAAAGCAGAGTTTTTCCTCTAGCACTGCAGGCTTTTGAAGAGGCACCGGCCCCGAGGCCTAACTAGGGCGTTCCTTGGTTGAGGCCGTGCACTAGATGCAGAACGCCGTGCCTCGAGAAGTTGCTTCAGTGAAGGAACTAGTGGGTACGCTGTGTCTCTTTTGTCTTGTGAGAAACCAGAGTTTTGGATGCTGCCTGTGCACATGGAAATGGGGTCGTGATGGTACTAGCCTTGCTTTTCTCTTTGGAAACCTCCATTCTTGCTGCCGTGAAGCTCCCTGAAATTCTCTGCTGTTGACCGCCCCGTGACCACTGTAGCCATGGGTCTGGGAAGAAAATGAGTTTTCTCTGGCTACACGCGGAGCTTCACTGGCCGGGGTGGGGCTCACCTTGCCATGCTCTAGAGCCAAAGGGAATCTCCACGTGAGTCCTCGCCTCGAGGTAAGGCCCTGAGTAGCCCTGCAGAAAGGGAGGCATGCAGCTCTTTCCATGAGCTCTTAGTGGAGGTTCTGCTTTATATTAAAGGAAGGACCCTTTTCAGGACTCCTAGGTCTCTCGGGTGAGCATCATTTTGCTTCCAAGATCACTGACTCCCTCCACACCCCTGTGGGCCTGCTGAGCAGCATTGAGTCCCATACGTCCCTCGGAGGCCCTCTGTGTCTGCCGAGTCTCGGGCAACACACTATACGTTACTTCAGGAGAGCTACATTTCCAGAACCCTCGAACAGCATCAGAACCACATTTCTAGGCAGTCCAACATGCCCTGGAAGTCTTCGACATTGCCCTCGTCTGAGCTGCTCTGAGGAAACACTCTGCTTAGAATTGATCGAGGACCTCGTTCCTGAAGTCACTCTAGTCAAGGAGAAATACAGCATCCTAACATGCTGTGCCGCTCACAGGGCAAGCAACGTGAGAATTTGCCTCGAGGTAAGGCCCTGAAATGCTATGCACAGGCAGAGGCGTGTAGCAGTTTCCATGAGGCCGTAGTCGCTGCTCTGCAGCATTTGAACGCCAGTAGGCTTTTTAGGACACCTAGGTGCCTCGTCTGGTAAACTTATTCCCTGCAAGAACACCGAGTACCCTCAGTCTCACCTGGCCATTCTAAGCACTATCCAGGCCAGGAGCTTTCCGACTCACAGTGTGTATGCCGAGTGAAGGGCTACACAGTGCACTCTTATTGGGACATCTGGATTTAGCCAGCAATCGCACAGATTGACGAGCACCGTTCTAGCAAGTTCCAACATGCCGTGGAAGTCACACTCATTCCCTAGTCTGAGCTGCACAGAGAAAAACACTAGGCTTCTCCTTCCATCCAGGACCTCCTACCTGAAGTCACCCTGCCTCCAGGAGAAAGACGGCTGCGTTCCTATTGCAACGGAAGCACAGTTTCTCCTGTAGCACTGCAGGCTTTTGAATAGGCAAGGGCCCAGAGGCCTAGCTAGGGCTTTCGCTGGTGAGGCCGTTCACTAGAGGTAGAACACCCTGCCTCGAGAAGTTGATTCAGGGAAGCAACCAGTGTGTACTCTGGGTCTCTTTTGACTTGTTAGAAACCACAGAGATGTATGCTGCCTGTGCCCACGGAAATGGGGGTATATGATGGTAATAGCCTTGTTTCCCATTTGGAAACCTCCATTCTTGCTGCCGTGAAGCTCCCTGAAATTCTCTGCTGTGGACAGGCCCCTGGCTATGGTAGGCATTGGTCTGGGGAGAAAATGAATTTTCTCTGGCTACCCAGTGTGCTTCATACCCAGGGCTGGGATTCATCTTGCCATGCTCTAGAGCTATAAGGAATCTCAACGTCAGTCCTTGCCTCGAGGTAAGGCCCTGAGTAGCCATGCAGAAAGGGAGGCATGCAGCTCTTCCCATGAGCTCTTAGTCGCTGTTCTCCTTTATATTAAAGGAAGTAGCCTTTTCAGCACTCCTAGGACCCTCGGGGCAGCCTCATTTTAGTACCAAGATCACTGAGTACCTCCACACCCCTGTTGGCTTGCTGAGCAACAACGAGGCCCTTAGGTCCCTCGGAGGTCCTCTGTGTCTGCTGAGTCATGGGCAACACACTGCACTCTTTCTTGGGATATCTTGGTTTCACAGCACTCGCACAGGTTCACGAGCACCGTTCTGGCAAGTTCCGACTTGCTGTGGAAGTCGCACACATTCCCTAGTCTGAGCTGCACTGAGAAAAACACTAGGCTTCCCCTTCCTTCCAGGAACTCCTACCTGAAGTCACCCTGCCTCCAGGAGAACGACGCCTTGCTTCCTATTGCAACTAAAGCACAGTTCTTCCTATAGCACTGCAAGCTTTTGAATAGGCACGAGCCCAGAGGCCTAGCTAGGGCGTTCCTTGGTTGAGGCAGTTCACTAGATGCAGAACACCCTGCCACGAGAATTTGATTCAGGGAAGGAAGCAGTGTGTAATCTGTGTCTCTTTTGAGTTGTGTGAAACCACAGGGATGTATGCTGTTTGTGCCTAGGGAAATGTGGGCATGTTGGTAGTAGACTTGCTTATCCATTTTGAAAGCTCCATTCATGCTGCCTTGAAGCTCCCTGAATTCTCTGCTGTTGACAGGACCCTGGCTATTGTAGGCATTGGTCTGGGAAGAAAATGACTTTTCTCTGGCTACACAGGGTGCTTCATTATCCGGGGTGGGACTCATCTTGCCTTGCTCTAGAGCTAAAGGGAATCTCAACGTGAGTCCCTGCCTCGAGGTAAGGCCCTGAGTAGCCAGACAGAAAGGGAGGCATGCAGCTCTTTCCATGAGCTCTTAGTCGCTGTTCTGCTTTATTTTAAAGGAAGTACACTTTTCAGCACTCCTAGGCCCCTCGGGTGAGCATCCTTTTCGTTCCAAGATCACTGAGATCCTCCACACTCCTGTAGGCCTGCTGAGCAACAACGTGGCCCATATGTCCCTCGGAGTTCCTCTGTGCCTGCTGAGTCATGGGCAACACACTGCAGTCTTTCTTAGGAGATCTTGATCGAACAGCACTCGCACAGGTTGACGAGCTCCGTTTTGGCAAGTTCCAACTTGCTGTGGAAATCGCGCACACATTCCCTAGTCTGAGCTGCATTGAGGAAAACACTAGGCTTCGCCTTCCTTCCAGGACCTCCTACCTGAAGTCACCCTGCCTCCAGGAGAAAATCGGCTTGCGTTCGTATTGCAACTAAAGCAGAGTTTTTCCTCTAGCACTGCAGGCTTTTGAAGAGGCACCGGCCCCGAGGCCTAACTAGGGCGTTCCTTGGTTGAGGCCGTGCACTAGATGCAGAACGCCGTGCCTCGAGAAGTTGCTTCAGGGAAGGAACTAGTGGGTACGCTGTGTCTCTTTTGTCTTGTGAGAAACCAGAGTTTTGGATGCTGCCTGTGCACATGGAAATGGGGTCGTGATGGTACTAGCCTTGCTTTTCTCTTTGGAAACCTCCATTCTTGCTGCCGTGAAGCTCCCTGAAATTCTCTGCTGTTGACCGCCCCGTGACCACTGTAGCCATGGGTCTGGGAAGAAAATGAGTTTTCTCTGGCTACACGCGGAGCTTCACTGGCCGGGGTGGGGCTCACCTTGCCATGCTCTAGAGCCAAAGGGAATCTCCACGTGAGTCCTCGCCTCGAGGTAAGGCCCTGAGTAGCCCTGCAGAAAGGGAGGCATGCAGCTCTTTCCATGAGCTCTTAGTGGAGGTTCTGCTTTATATTAAAGGAAGGACCCTTTTCAGGACTCCTAGGTCTCTCGGGTGAGCATCATTTTGCTTCCAAGATCACTGACTCCCTCCACACCCCTGTGGGCCTGCTGAGCAGCATTGAGTCCCATACGTCCCTCGGAGGCCCTCTGTGTCTGCCGAGTCTCGGGCAACACACTATACGTTACTTCAGGAGAGCTACATTTCCAGAACCCTCGAACAGCATCAGAACCACATTTCTAAGCAGTCCAACATGCCCTGGAAGTCTTCGACATTGCCCTCGTCTGAGCTGCTCTGAGGAAACACTCTGCTTAGAATTGATTGAGGACCTCGTTCCTGAAGTCACTCTAGTCAAGGAGAAATACAGCATCCTAACATGCTGTGCCGCTCACAGGGCAAGCAACGTGAGAATTTGCCTCGAGGTAAGGCCCTGAAATGCTATGCACAGGCAGAGGCGTGTAGCAGTTTCCATGAGGCCGTAGTCGCTGCTCTGCAGCATTTGAACGCCAGTAGGCTTTTTAGGACACCTAGGTGCCTCGTCTGGTAAACTTATTCCCTGCAAGAACACCGAGTACCCTCTGTCTCACCTGGCCATTCTAAGCACTATCCAGGCCAGGAGCTTTCCGACGCACAGTGTGTATGCCGAGTGAAGGGCTACACAGTGCACTCTTATTGGGACATCTGGATTTAGCCAGCAATCGCACAGATTGACGAGCACCGTTCTAGCAAGTTCCAACATGCCGTGGAAGTCACACTCATTCCCTAGTCTGAGCTGCACAGAGAAAAACACTAGGCTTCTCCTTCCATCCAGGACCTCCTACCTGAAGTCACCCTGCCTCCAGGAGAAAGACGGCTGCGTTCCTATTGCAACTGAAGCACAGTTTCTCCTGTAGCACTGCAGGCTTTTGAATAGGCAAGGGCCCAGAGGCCTAGCTAGGGCTTTCCCTGGTGAGGCCGTTCACTAGAGGTAGAACACCCTGCCTCGAGAAGTTGATTCAGGGAAGCAACCAGTGTGTACTCTGGGTCTCTTTTGACTTGTTAGAAACCACAGAGATGTATGCTGCCTGTGCCCACGGAAATGGGGGTATATGATGGTAATAGCCTTGTTTCCCATTTGGAAACCTCCATTCTTGCTGCCGTGAAGCTCCCTGAAATTCTCTGCTGTGGACAGGCCCCTGGCTATTGTAGGCATTGTTCTGGGGAGAAAATGAGTTTTCTCTGGCTACCCAGTGTGCTTCATACCCAGGGCTGGGACTCATCTTGCCATGCTCTAGAGCTATAAGGAATCTCAACGTCAGTCCTTGCCTCGAGGTAAGGCCCTGAGTAGCCATGCAGAAAGGGAGGCATGCAGCTCTTTCCATGAGCTCTTAGTCGCTGTTCTCCTTTATATTAAAGGAAGTAGCCTTTTCAGCACTCCTAGGACCCTCGGGGCAGCCTCATTTTAGTACCAAGATCACTGAGTACCTCCACACCCCTGTTGGCTTGCTGAGCAACAACGAGGCCCTTAGGTCCCTCGGAGGTCCTCTGTGTCTGCTGAGTCATGGGCAACACACTGCACTCTTTCTTGGCATATCTTGGTTTCACAGCACTCGCACAGGTTCACGAGCACCGTTCTGGCAAGTTCCGACTTGCTGTGGAAGTCGCACACATTCCCTAGTCTGAGCTGCACTGAGAAAAACACTAGGCTTCCCCTTCCTTCCAGGAACTCCTACCTGAAGTCACCCTGCCTCCAGGAGAACGACGCCTTGCTTCCTATTGCAACTAAAGCACAGTTCTTCCTATAGCACTGCAAGCTTTTGAATAGGCACGAGCCCAGAGGCCTAGCTAGGGCGTTCCTTGGTTGAGGCAGTTCACTAGATGCAGAACACCCTGCCACGAGAATTTGATTCAGTGTGTAATCTGTGTCTCTTTTGAGTTGTGTGAAACCACAGGGATGTATGCTGTTTGTGCCTAGGGAAATGTGGGCATGTTGGTAGTAGACTTGCTTATCCATTTTGAAAGCTCCATTCATGCTGCCTTGAAGCTCCCTGAATTCTCTGCTGTTGACAGGACCCTGGCTATTGTAGGCATTGGTCTGGGAAGAAAATGACTTTTCTCTGGCTACACAGGGTGCTTCATTATCCGGGGTGGGACTCATCTTGCCATGCTCTAGAGCTAAAGGGAATCTCAACGTGAGTCCCTGCCTCGAGGTAAGGCCCTGAGTAGCCAGACAGAAAGGGAGGCATGCAGCTCTTTCCATGAGCTCTTAGTCGCTGTTCTGCTTTATTTTAAAGGAAGTACACTTTTCAGCACTCCTAGGCCCCTCGGGTGAGCATCCTTTTCGTTCCAAGATCACTGAGATCCTCCACACTCCTGTAGGCCTGCTGAGCAACAACGTGGCCCATATGTCCCTCGGAGTTCCTCTGTGCCTGCTGAGTCATGGGCAACACACTGCAGTCTTTCTTAGGAGATCTTGATCGAACAGCACTCGCACAGGTTGACGAGCTCCGTTTTGGCAAGTTCCAACTTGCTGTGGAAATCGCGCACACATTCCCTAGTCTGAGCTGCATTGAGGAAAACACTAGGCTTCGCCTTCCTTCCAGGACCTCCTACCTGAAGTCACCCTGCCTCCAGGAGAAAATCGGCTTGCGTTCGTATTGCAACTAAAGCAGAGTTTTTCCTCTAGCACTGCAGGCTTTTGAAGAGGCACCGGCCCAGAGGCCTAACTAGGGCGTTCCTTGGTTGAGGCCGTGCACTAGATGCAGAACGCCGTGCCTCGAGAAGTTGCTTCAGGGAAGGAACTAGTGGGTACGCTGTGTCTCTTTGTCTTGTGAGAAACCAGAGTTTTGGATGCTGCCTGTGCACACGGAAATGGGGTCGTGAAGGTACTAGCCTTGCTTTTCTCTTTGGAAACCTCCATTCTTGCTGCCGTGAAGCTCCCTGAAATTCTCTGCTGTTGACCGCCCCGTGACCACTGTAGGCATGGGTGTGGGAAGAAAATGAGTTTTCTCTGGCTACACACGGAGCTTCACTGGCCGGGGTGGGGCTCACCTTGCCATGCTCTAGAGCCAAAGGGAATCTCCACGTTAGTCCTTGCCTCGAGGTAAGGCCCTGAGTAGCCCTGCAGAAAGGGAGGCATGCAGCTCTTTCCATGAGCTCTTAGTGGAGGTTCTGCTTTACATTATAGGAAGGACCCTTTTCAGGACTCCTAGGCCCTTCGGGTGAGCATCATTTTGCTTCCAAGATCACTGACTCCCTCCACACCCCTGTGGGCCTGCTGAGCAGAATTGAGTCCCATACGTCCCTCGGAGGCCCTCTGTGTCTGCCGAGTCTCGGGCAACACACTATACGTCACTTCAGGAGAGCTACATTTCCAGAACCCTCGAACAACATCAGAACCACATTTCTAGGCAGTCCAACATGCCCTGGAAGTCTTCGACATTGCCCTCGTCTGAGCTGCTCTGAGGAAACACTCTGCTTAGAATTGATCGAGGACCTCGCTCCTGAAGTCACTCTATTCAAGGAGAAATACAGCATCCTAACATGCTGTGTCGCTCACAGGGCAAGCAACGTGAGAACTTGCCTCGAGGTAAGGCCCGGAAATGCTATGCACAAGCAGAGGCGTGTAGCAGTTTCCATGAGGACGTAGTCGCTGCTCTGCAGCTTTTGAACGCCAGTAGGCTTTTTAGGACACCTAGGTGCCTCGTCTGGTAAACTTATTCCCTGCAAGAACACCGAGTACCCTCAGTCTCACCTGGCCATTCTATGCAATATCCAGGCCAGGAGCTTTCCGACTCACAGTGTGTATGCCGAGTGAAGGGCTACACAGTGCACTCTTATTGGGACACCTGGATTTAGCCAGCAATCGCACAGATTGACGAGCACCGTTCTGGCAAGTTCCAACATGCCGTGGAAGTCACACTCATTCCCTAGTCTGAGCTGCACAGAGAAAAACACTAGGCTTCTCCTTCCATCCAGGACCTCCTACCTGAAGTCACCCTGCCTCCAGGAGAAAGACGGCTGCGTTCCTATTGCAACTGAAGCACAGTTTCTCCTGTAGCACTGCAGGCTTTTGAATAGGCAAGGGCCCAGAGGCCTAGTTAGGGCTTTCCCTGGTGAGGCCGTTCACTAGAGGTAGAACACCCTGCCTCGAGAAGTTGATTCAGGGAAACAACCAGTGTGTACTCTGTGTCTCTTTTGACTTGTTAGAAACCACAGAGATGTATGCTGCCTGTGCCCACGGAAATGGGGGTATGATGGTAATAGCCTTGTTTCCCATTGGGAAACCTCCATTCTTGCTGCCGTGAAGCTCCCTGAAATTCTCTGCTGTGGACAGGCCCCTGGCTATTGTAGGCATTGGTCTGGGAAGAAAATGAGTTTTCTCTGGCTACCCAGTGTGCTTCATACCCAGGGCTGGGACTCATCTTGCCATGCTCTACAGCTATAAGGAATCTCAACGTCAGTCCTTGCCTCGAGGTAAGGCCCTGTGTAGCCATGCAGTAAGGAGGCATGCAGCTCTTTCCATGAGCTCTTAGTCGCTGTTCTTCTTTATATTAAAGGAAGTAGCCTTTTCAGCACTCCTAGGACCCTCGGGGCAGCCTCATTTTAGTACCAAGATCACTGAGTACCTCCACACCCCTGTTGGCTTGCTGAGGAACAACGAGGCCCATAGGTCCCTCGGAGGTCCTCTGTGTCTGCTGAGTCATGGGCAACACACTGCACTCTTTCTTGGGATATCTTGGTTTCACAGCACTCGCACAGGTTGACGAGCACCGTTTTGGCAAGTTCCAACTTGCTGTGGAAGTCGCACACATTCCCTAGTCTGAGCTGCACTGAGAAAAACACTAGGCTTCCCCTTCCTTCCAGGAACTCCTACCTGAAGTCACCCTGCCTCCAGGAGAAAGACGCCTTGCTTCCTATTGCAACTAAAGCACATTTTTTCCTATAGCACTGCAAGCTTTTGGATAGGCACGAGCCCAGAGGCCTAGCTAGGGCGCTCCTTGGTTGAGGCAGTTCACTAGATGCAGAACACCCTGCCACGAGAATTTGATTCAGGGAAGGAAGCAGTGTGTAATCTGTGTCTCTTTTGAGTTGTGTGAAACCACAGATCCCTATATGCTGTTTGTGCCTAGGGAAATGCGGGCATGTTGGTAGTAGACTTGCTTATCCATTTTGAAAGCTCCAATCATGCTGCCTTGAAGCTCCCTGAATTCTCTGCTGTTGACAGGACCCTGGCTATTGTAGGCATTGGTCTGGGAAGAAAATGAGTTTTCTCTGGCTACACAGGGTGCTTCATTATCCGGGGTGGGACTCATCTTGCCATGCTCTAGAGCTAAAGGGAATCTCAACGTGAGTCCTTGCCTCGAGGTAAGGCCCTGAGTAGCCAGACAGAAAGGGAGGCATGCAGCTCTTTCCATGAGCTCTTAGTCGCTGTTCTGCTTTATTTTAAAGGAAGTACACTTTTCAGCACTCCTAGGCCCCTCGGGTGAGCATCATTTTCATTCCAAGATTTACTGAGATCCTCCACACTCCTGTAGGCCTGCTGAGCAACAACGTGGCCCATATGTCCCTCGGAGTTCCTCTGTGTCTGCTGAGTCATGGGCAACACACTGCAGTCTTTCTTAGGATATCTTGATTGAACAGCACTCGCACAGGTTGACGAGCACCGTTTTGGCAAGTTCCAACTTGCTGTGGAAATCGCGCCCACATTCCCTAGTCTGGGCTGCATTGAGGAAAACACTAGGCTTCGCCTTCCTTCCAGGACCTCCTACCTGAAGTCACCCTGCCTCCAGGAGAAAAACGGCTTGCGTTCGTATTGCAACTAAAGCAGAGTTTTTCCTCTAGCACTGCAGGCTTTTGAAGAGGCACCGGCCCCGAGGCCTAACTAGGGCGTTCCTTGGTTGAGGCCGTGCACTAGATGCAGAACCCCGTGCCTCGAGAAGTTGCTTCAGGGAAGGAACTAGTGGGTACGCTGTGTCTCTTTTGTCTTGTGAGAAACCAGAGTTTTGTATGCTGCCTGTGCACATGGAAATGGGGTCGTGACGGTACTAGCCTTGCTTTGCTCTTTGGAAACCACCATTCTTGCTGCCGTGAAGCTCCCTGAAATTCTCTGCTGTTGACAGGCCTCGACCCACTGTAGCCATGGGTCTGGGAAGAAAATGAGTTTTCTCTGGCTACACACGGAGCTTCAGTGGCCCGGGTGGAACTCATCATGCCATGCTCTACAGCTCAAGGAAATCTCAACGTGAGTCCTTGCCTCGAGGTAAGGCCCTGAGTAGCCATGCAGAAAGGGAGGCATGGAGCTCTTTCCATGAGCTCTTAGTCGCTGTTCTGCTTTACTGTAAAGGAAGTACCCTTTTCAGGACTCCTAGGCCCCTGGGGTGAGCATCATTTTATTCCAATATCTCTGAGTACCTCCACACCCCTGTAGGCCTGCTGAGCAACAACGAGGCCCATTGGTCCCTCGGAGGTCCTCTGTGTCTGCTGAGTCATGGGCAACACCCTGCACTCTTTCTTGTGATATCTTGATTCACAGCACTCGCACAGGTTCAAGAGCCACGTTCTAGCAAGTTCCAACAGGACGTGGAAGTCGCACTCATTCCCTAGTCTGAGCTGCACAGAGAAAAACACTAGGCATCTCCTTCCATCCAGGACCTCCTACCTGAAGTCACCCTGCCTCCAGGAGAAAGACGGCTTGCGTTCCTTTTGCAACTAAAGCACAGTTTTTCCTGTAGCGCTGCAGGCTTTTGAAGCGGCATGGGCCCAGAGGCTTGGCTAGGGCGTTCCTTGGTGAGGCCGTTCACTAGATGCAAAACACCCTGCCTCGAGAAGTTGATTGAGGGAAGCAACCAGTGTGTAGTCTGTGTCTCTTTTGACTTGTTAGAAACCACAGAGATGTATGCTGCCTCTGCCCACGGAAATGGGGGCATGATGGTACTAGCCTTGCTTTCCATTTGGAAAGCTCCATTCTTGCTGTCGTGAAGCTCCCTGAAATTCTCTGCTGTTGACCGCCCCGTGACCACTGTAGGCATGGGTGTGGGAAGAAAATGAGTTTTCTCTGGCTACACACGGAGCTTCACTGGCCGGGGTGGGGCTCACCTTGCCATGCTCTAGAGCCAAAGGGAATCTCCACGTGAGTCCTTGCCTCGAGGTAAGGCCCTGAGTAGCCCTGCAGAAAGGGAGGCATGCAGCTCTTTCCATGAGCTCTTAGTGGAGGTTCTGCTTTATATTAAAGGAAGGACCCTTTTCAGGACTCCTAGGCCCCTCGGGTGAGCATCATTTTGCTTCCAAGATCACTGACTCCCTCCACACCCCTGTGGGCCCGCTGAGCAGCATTGAGTCCCATACGTCCCTCGGAGGCCCTCTGTGTCTGCCGAGTCTCGGGCAACACACTCTACGTTACTTCAGGAGAGCTACATTTCCAGAACCCTCGAACAGCATCAGAACCACATTTCTAGGCAGTCCAACATGCCCTGGAAGTCTTCGACATTGCCCTCATCTGAGCTGCTCTGAGGAAACACTCTGCTTAGAATTGATCGAGGACCTCGCTCCTGAAGTCACTCTATTCAAGGAGAAATACAGCATCCTAACATGCTGTGTCGCTCACAGGGCAAGCAACGTGAGAACTTGCCTCGAGGTAAGGCCCTGAAATGCTATGCACAAGCAGAGGCGTGTAGCAGTTTCCATGAGGCCGTAGTCGCTGCTCTGCAGCATTTGAACGCCAGTAGGCTTTTTAGGACACCTAGGTGCCTCGTCTGGTAAACTTATTCCCTGCAAGAACACCGAGTACCCTCAGTCTCACCTGGCCATTCTAAGCAATATCCAGGCCAGGAGCTTTCCGACTCACAGTGTGTATGCCGAGTGAAGGGCTACACAGTGCACTCTTATTGGGACATCTGGATTTAGCCAGCAATCGCACAGATTGACGAGCACCGTTCTGGCAAGTTCCAACATGCCGTGGAAGTCACACTCATTCCCTAGTCTGAGCTGCACAGAGAAAACACTAGGCTTCTCCTTCCATCCAGGACCTCCTACCTGAAGTCACCCTGCCTCCAGGAGAAAGACGGCTGCGTTCCTATTGCAACTGAAGCACAGTTTCTCCTGTAGCACTGCAGGCTTTTGAATAGGCAAGGGCCCAGAGGCCTAGCTAAGACTTTCCCTGGTGAGGCCGTTCACTAGAGGTAGAACACCCTGCCTCGAGAAGTTGATTCAGGGAAGCAACCAGTGTGTACTCTGTGTCTCTTTTGACTTGTTAGAAACCACAGAGATGTATGCTGCCTGTGCCCACGGAAATGGGGGTATGATGGTAATAGCCTTGTTTCCCATTTGGAAACCTCCATTCTTGCTGCCGTGAAGCTCCCTGAAATTCTCTGCTGTGGACAGGCCCCTGGCTATTGTAGGCATTGGTCTGGGGAGAAAATGAGTTTTCTCTGGCTACCCAGTGTGCTTCATACCCAGGGCTGGGACTCATCTTGCCATGCTCTAGAGCTATAAGGAATCTCAACGTCAGTCCTTGCCTCGAGGTAAGGCCCTGAGTAGCCATGCAGAAAGGGAGGCATGCAGCTCTTTCCATGAGCTCTTAGTCGCTGTACTACTTTATATTAAAGGAAGTAGCCTTTTCAGCACTCCTAGGACCCTCGGGGCAGCCTCATTTTAGTACCAAGATCACTGAGTACCTCCAGACCCCTGTTGGCTTGCTGAGCAACAACGAGGCCCATAGGTCCCTCGGAGGTCCTCTGTGTCTGCTGAGTCATGGGCAACACACTGCACTCTTTCTTGGGATATCTTGGTTTCACAGCACTCGCACAGGTTCACGAGCACCGTTTTGGCAAGTTCCAACTTGCTGTGGAAGTCGCACACATTCCCTAGTCTGAGCTGCACTGAGAAAAACACTAGGCTTCCCCTTCCTTCCAGGAACTCCTACCTGAAGTCACCCTGCCTCCAGGAGAAAGACGCCTTGCTTCCTATTGCAACTAAAGCACAGTTTTTCCTATAGCACTGCAAGCTTTTGAATAGGCACGAGCCCAGAGGCCTAGCTAGGGCGTTCCTTGGTTGAGGCAGTTCACTAGATGCAGAACACCCTGCCACGAGAATTTGATTCAGGGAAGGAAGCAGTGTGTAATCTGTGTCTCTTTTGAGTTGTGTGAAACCACAGGGATGTATGCTGTTTGTGCCTAGGGAAATGTGGGCATGTTGGTAGTAGCCTTGCTTATCCATTTTGAAAGCTCCAATCATGCTGCCTTGAAGCTCCCTGAATTCTCTGCTGTTGACAGGACCCTGGCTATTGTAGGCATTGGTCTGGGAAGAAAATGAGTTTTCTCTGGCTACACAGGGTGCTTCATTATCCGGGGTGGGACTCATCTTGCCATGCTCTAGAGCTAAAGGGAATCTCAACGTGAGTCCTTGCCTCGAGGTAAGGCCCTGAGTAGCCAGACAGAAAGGGAGGCATGCAGCTCTTTCCATGAGCTCTTAGTCGCTGTTCTGCTTTATTTTAAAGGAAGTACACTTTTCAGCACTCCTAGGCCCCTCGGGTGAGCATCATTTTCATTCCAAGATTTACTGAGATCCTCCACACTCCTGTAGGCCTGCTGAGCAACAACGTGGCCCATATGTCCCTCGGAGTTCCTCTGTGTCTGCTGAGTCATGGGCAACACACTGCAGTCTTTCTTAGGATATCTTGATTGAACAGCACTCGCACAGGTTGACGAGCACCGTTTTGGCAAGTTCCAACTTGCTGTGGAAATCGCGCCCACATTCCCTAGTCTGGGCTGCATTGAGGAAAACACTAGGCTTCGCCTTCCTTCCAGGACCTCCTACCTGAAGTCACCCTGCCTCCAGGAGAAAAACGGCTTGCGTTCGTATTGCAACTAAAGCAGAGTTTTTCCTCTAGCACTGCAGGCTTTTGAAGAGGCACCGGCCCCGAGGCCTAACTAGGGCGTTCCTTGGTTGAGGCCGTGCACTAGATGCAGAACCCCGTGCCTCGAGAAGTTGCTTCAGGGAAGGAACTAGTGGGTACGCTGTGTCTCTTTTGTCTTGTGAGAAACCAGAGTTTTGTATGCTGCCTGTGCACATGGAAATGGGGTCGTGACGGTACTAGCCTTGCTTTGCTCTTTGGAAACCACCATTCTTGCTGCCGTGAAGCTCCCTGAAATTCTCTGCTGTTGACAGGCCTCGACCCACTGTAGCCATGGGTCTGGGAAGAAAATGAGTTTTCTCTGGCTACACACGGAGCTTCAGTGGCCCGGGTGGAACTCATCATGCCATGCTCTACAGCTCAAGGAAATCTCAACGTGAGTCCTTGCCTCGAGGTAAGGCCCTGAGTAGCCATGCAGAAAGGGAGGCATGGAGCTCTTTCCATGAGCTCTTAGTCGCTGTTCTGCTTTACTGTAAAGGAAGTACCCTTTTCAGGACTCCTAGGCCCCTGGGGTGAGCATCATTTTATTCCAATATCTCTGAGTACCTCCACACCCCTGTAGGCCTGCTGAGCAACAACGAGGCCCATTGGTCCCTCGGAGGTCCTCTGTGTCTGCTGAGTCATGGGCAACACCCTGCACTCTTTCTTGTGATATCTTGATTCACAGCACTCGCACAGGTTCAAGAGCCACGTTCTAGCAAGTTCCAACAGGACGTGGAAGTCGCACTCATTCCCTAGTCTGAGCTGCACAGAGAAAAACACTAGGCATCTCCTTCCATCCAGGACCTCCTACCTGAAGTCACCCTGCCTCCAGGAGAAAGACGGCTTGCGTTCCTTTTGCAACTAAAGCACAGTTTTTCCTGTAGCGCTGCAGGCTTTTGAAGCGGCATGGGCCCAGAGGCTTGGCTAGGGCGTTCCTTGGTGAGGCCGTTCACTAGATGCAAAACACCCTGCCTCGAGAAGTTGATTGAGGGAAGCAACCAGTGTGTAGTCTGTGTCTCTTTTGACTTGTTAGAAACCACAGAGATGTATGCTGCCTCTGCCCACGGAAATGGGGGCATGATGGTACTAGCCTTGCTTTCCATTTGGAAAGCTCCATTCTTGCTGTCGTGAAGCTCCCTGAAATTCTCTGCTGTTGACCGCCCCGTGACCACTGTAGGCATGGGTGTGGGAAGAAAATGAGTTTTCTCTGGCTACACACGGAGCTTCACTGGCCGGGGTGGGGCTCACCTTGCCATGCTCTAGAGCCAAAGGGAATCTCCACGTGAGTCCTTGCCTCGAGGTAAGGCCCTGAGTAGCCCTGCAGAAAGGGAGGCATGCAGCTCTTTCCATGAGCTCTTAGTGGAGGTTCTGCTTTATATTAAAGGAAGGACCCTTTTCAGGACTCCTAGGCCCCTCGGGTGAGCATCATTTTGCTTCCAAGATCACTGACTCCCTCCACACCCCTGTGGGCCCGCTGAGCAGCATTGAGTCCCATACGTCCCTCGGAGGCCCTCTGTGTCTGCCGAGTCTCGGGCAACACACTCTACGTTACTTCAGGAGAGCTACATTTCCAGAACCCTCGAACAGCATCAGAACCACATTTCTAGGCAGTCCAACATGCCCTGGAAGTCTTCGACATTGCCCTCATCTGAGCTGCTCTGAGGAAACACTCTGCTTAGAATTGATCGAGGACCTCGCTCCTGAAGTCACTCTATTCAAGGAGAAATACAGCATCCTAACATGCTGTGTCGCTCACAGGGCAAGCAACGTGAGAACTTGCCTCGAGGTAAGGCCCTGAAATGCTATGCACAAGCAGAGGCGTGTAGCAGTTTCCATGAGGCCGTAGTCGCTGCTCTGCAGCATTTGAACGCCAGTAGGCTTTTTAGGACACCTAGGTGCCTCGTCTGGTAAACTTATTCCCTGCAAGAACACCGAGTACCCTCAGTCTCACCTGGCCATTCTAAGCAATATCCAGGCCAGGAGCTTTCCGACTCACAGTGTGTATGCCGAGTGAAGGGCTACACAGTGCACTCTTATTGGGACATCTGGATTTAGCCAGCAATCGCACAGATTGACGAGCACCGTTCTGGCAAGTGCCAACATGCCGTGGAAGTCACACTCATTCCCTAGTCTGAGCTGCACAGAGAAAACACTAGGCTTCTCCTTCCATCCAGGACCTCCTACCTGAAGTCACCCTGCCTCCAGGAGAAAGACGGCTGCGTTCCTATTGCAACTGAAGCACAGTTTCTCCTGTAGCACTGCAGGCTTTTGAATAGGCAAGGGCCCAGAGGCCTAGCTAAGACTTTCCCTGGTGAGGCCGTTCACTAGAGGTAGAACACCCTGCCTCGAGAAGTTGATTCAGGGAAGCAACCAGTGTGTACTCTGTGTCTCTTTTGACTTGTTAGAAACCACAGAGATGTATGCTGCCTGTGCCCACGGAAATGGGGGTATGATGGTAATAGCCTTGTTTCCCATTTGGAAACCTCCATTCTTGCTGCCGTGAAGCTCCCTGAAATTCTCTGCTGTGGACAGGCCCCTGGCTATTGTAGGCATTGGTCTGGGGAGAAAATGAGTTTTCTCTGGCTACCCAGTGTGCTTCATACCCAGGGCTGGGACTCATCTTGCCATGCTCTAGAGCTATAAGGAATCTCAACGTCAGTCCTTGCCTCGAGGTAAGGCCCTGAGTAGCCATGCAGAAAGGGAGGCATGCAGCTCTTTCCATGAGCTCTTAGTCGCTGTACTACTTTATATTAAAGGAAGTAGCCTTTTCAGCACTCCTAGGACCCTCGGGGCAGCCTCATTTTAGTACCAAGATCACTGAGTACCTCCAGACCCCTGTTGGCTTGCTGAGCAACAACGAGGCCCATAGGTCCCTCGGAGGTCCTCTGTGTCTGCTGAGTCATGGGCAACACACTGCACTCTTTCTTGGGATATCTTGGTTTCACAGCACTCGCACAGGTTCACGAGCACCGTTTTGGCAAGTTCCAACTTGCTGTGGAAGTCGCACACATTCCCTAGTCTGAGCTGCACTGAGAAAAACACTAGGCTTCCCCTTCCTTCCAGGAACTCCTACCTGAAGTCACCCTGCCTCCAGGAGAAAGACGCCTTGCTTCCTATTGCAACTAAAGCACAGTTTTTCCTATAGCACTGCAAGCTTTTGAATAGGCACGAGCCCAGAGGCCTAGCTAGGGCGTTCCTTGGTTGAGGCAGTTCACTAGATGCAGAACACCCTGCCACGAGAATTTGATTCAGGGAAGGAACCAGTGTGTAATCTGTGTCTCTTTTGAGTTGTGTGAAACCACAGGGATGTATGCTGTTTGTGCCTCGGGAAATGTGGGCATGTTGGTAGTAGCCTTGCTTATCCATTTTGAAAGCTCCAATCATGCTGCCTTGAAGCTCCCTGAATTCTCTGCTGTTGACAGGACCCTGGCTATTGTAGGCATTGGTCTGGGAAGAAAATGAGCTTTCTCTGGCTACACAGGGTGCTTCATTATCCGGGGTGGGACTCATCTTGCCATGCTCTAGAGCTAAAGGGAATCTCAACGTGAGTCCTTGCCTCGAGGTAAGGCCCTGAGTAGCCAGACAGAAAGGGAGGCATGCAGCTCTTTCCATGAGCTCTTAGTCGCTGTTCTGCTTTATTTTAAAGGAAGTACACTTTTCAGCACTCCTAGGCCCCTCGGGTGAGCATCATTTTCATTCCAAGATTTACTGAGATCCTCCACACTCCTGTAGGCCTGCTGAGCAACAACGTGGCCCATATGTCCCTCGGAGTTCCTCTGTGTCTGCTGAGTCATGGGCAACACACTGCAGTCTTTCTTAGGATATCTTGATTGAACAGCACTCGCACAGGTTGACGAGCACCGTTTTGGCAAGTTCCAACTTGCTGTGGAAATCGCGCCCACATTCCCTAGTCTGGGCTGCATTGAGGAAAACACTAGGCTTCGCCTTCCTTCCAGGACCTCCTACCTGAAGTCACCCTGCCTCCAGGAGAAAAACGGCTTGCGTTCGTATTGCAACTAAAGCAGAGTTTTTCCTCTAGCACTGCAGGCTTTTGAAGAGGCACCGGCCCCGAGGCCTAACTAGGGCGTTCCTTGGTTGAGGCCGTGCACTAGATGCAGAACCCCGTGCCTCGAGAAGTTGCTTCAGGGAAGGAACTAGTGGGTACGCTGTGTCTCTTTTGTCTTGTGAGAAACCAGAGTTTTGTATGCTGCCTGTGCACATGGAAATGGGGTCGTGACGGTACTAGCCTTGCTTTTCTCTTTGGAAACCACCATTCTTGCTGCCGTGAAGCTCCCTGAAATTCTCTGCTGTTGACAGGCCTCGACCCACTGTAGCCATGGGTCTGGGAAGAAAATGAGTTTTCTCTGGCTACACACGGAGCTTCAGTGGCCCGGGTGGAACTCATCATGCCATGCTCTACAGCTCAAGGAAATCTCAACGTGAGTCCTTGCCTCGAGGTAAGGCCCTGAGTAGCCATGCAGAAAGGGAGGCATGGAGCTCTTTCCATGAGCTCTTAGTCGCTGTTCTGCTTTACTGTAAAGGAAGTACCCTTTTCAGGACTCCTAGGCCCCTGGGGTGAGCATCATTTTATTCCAATATCTCTGAGTACCTCCACACCCCTGTAGGCCTGCTGAGCAACAACGAGGCCCATTGGTCCCTCGGAGGTCCTCTGTGTCTGCTGAGTCATGGGCAACACCCTGCACTCTTTCTTGTGATATCTTGATTCACAGCACTCGCACAGGTTCAAGAGCCACGTTCTAGCAAGTTCCAACAGGACGTGGAAGTCGCACTCATTCCCTAGTCTGAGCTGCACAGAGAAAAACACTAGGCATCTCCTTCCATCCAGGACCTCCTACCTGAAGTCACCCTGCCTCCAGGAGAAAGACGGCTTGCGTTCCTTTTGCAACTAAAGCACAGTTTTTCCTGTAGCGCTGCAGGCTTTTGAAGCGGCATGGGCCCAGAGGCTTGGCTAGGGCGTTCCTTGGTGAGGCCGTTCACTAGATGCAAAACACCCTGCCTCGAGAAGTTGATTGAGGGAAGCAACCAGTGTGTAGTCTGTGTCTCTTTTGACTTGTTAGAAACCACAGAGATGTATGCTGCCTCTGCCCACGGAAATGGGGGCATGATGGTACTAGCCTTGCTTTCCATTTGGAAAGCTCCATTCTTGCTGTCGTGAAGCTCCCTGAAATTCTCTGCTGTTGACCGCCCCGTGACCACTGTAGGCATGGGTGTGGGAAGAAAATGAGTTTTCTCTGGCTACACACGGAGCTTCACTGGCCGGGGTGGGGCTCACCTTGCCATGCTCTAGAGCCAAAGGGAATCTCCACGTGAGTCCTTGCCTCGAGGTAAGGCCCTGAGTAGCCCTGCAGAAAGGGAGGCATGCAGCTCTTTCCATGAGCTCTTAGTGGAGGTTCTGCTTTATATTAAAGGAAGGACCCTTTTCAGGACTCCTAGGCCCCTCGGGTGAGCATCATTTTGCTTCCAAGATCACTGACTCCCTCCACACCCCTGTGGGCCCGCTGAGCAGCATTGAGTCCCATACGTCCCTCGGAGGCCCTCTGTGTCTGCCGAGTCTCGGGCAACACACTCTACGTTACTTCAGGAGAGCTACATTTCCAGAACCCTCGAACAGCATCAGAACCACATTTCTAGGCAGTCCAACATGCCCTGGAAGTCTTCGACATTGCCCTCATCTGAGCTGCTCTGAGGAAACACTCTGCTTAGAATTGATCGAGGACCTCGCTCCTGAAGTCACTCTATTCAAGGAGAAATACAGCATCCTAACATGCTGTGTCGCTCACAGGGCAAGCAACGTGAGAACTTGCCTCGAGGTAAGGCCCTGAAATGCTATGCACAAGCAGAGGCGTGTAGCAGTTTCCATGAGGCCGTAGTCGCTGCTCTGCAGCATTTGAACGCCAGTAGGCTTTTTAGGACACCTAGGTGCCTCGTCTGGTAAACTTATTCCCTGCAAGAACACCGAGTACCCTCAGTCTCACCTGGCCATTCTAAGCACTATCCAGGCCAGGAGCTTTCCGACTCACAGTGTGTATGCCGAGTGAAGGGCTACACAGTGCACTCTTATTGGGACATCTGGATTTAGCCAGCAATCGCACAGATTGACGAGCACCGTTCTGGCAAGTGCCAACATGCCGTGGAAGTCACACTCATTCCCTAGTCTGAGCTGCACAGAGAAAACACTAGGCTTCTCCTTCCATCCAGGACCTCCTACCTGAAGTCACCCTGCCTCCAGGAGAAAGACGGCTGCGTTCCTATTGCAACTGAAGCACAGTTTCTCCTGTAGCACTGCAGGCTTTTGAATAGGCAAGGGCCCAGATGCCTAGCTAGGGCTTTCCCTGGTGAGGCCGTTCACTAGAGGTAGAACACCCTGCCTCGAGAAGTTGATTCAGGGAAGCAACCAGTGTGTACTCTGTGTCTCTTTTGACTTGTTAGAAACCACAGAGATGTATGCTGCCTGTGCCCACGGAAATGGGGGTATGATGGTAATAGCCTTGTTTCCCATTTGGAAACCTCCATTCTTGCTGCCGTGAAGCTCCCTGAAATTCTCTGCTGTGGACAGGCCCCTGGTTATTGTAGGCATTGGTCTGGGGAGAAAATGAGTTTTCTCTGGCTACCCAGTGTGCTTCATACCCAGGGCTGGGACTCATCTTGCCATGCTCTAGAGCTATAAGGAATCTCAACGTCAGTCCTTGCCTCGAGGTAAGGCCCTGAGTAGCCATGCAGAAAGGGAGGCATGCAGCTCTTTCCATGAGCTCTTAGTCGCTGTTCTCCTTTATATTAAAGGAAGTAGCCTTTTCAGCACTCCTAGGACCCTCGGGGCAGCCTCATTTTAGTACCAAGATCACTGAGTACCTCCAGACCCCTGTTGGCTTGCTGAGCAACAACGAGGCCCATAGGTCCCTCGGAGGTCCTCTGTGTCTGCTGAGTCATGGGCAACACACTGCACTCTTTCTTGGGATATCTTGGTTTCACAGCACTCGCACAGGTTCACGAGCACCGTTTTGGCAAGTTCCAACTTGCTGTGGAAGTCGCACACATTCCCTAGTCTGAGCTGCACTGAGAAAAACACTAGGCTTCCCCTTCCTTCCAGGAACTCCTACCTGAAGTCACCCTGCCTCCAGGAGAAAGACGCCTTGCTTCCTATTGCAACTAAAGCACAGTTTTTCCTATAGCACTGCAAGCTTTTGAATAGGCACGAGCCCAGAGGCCTAGCTAGGGCGTTCCTTGGTTGAGGCAGTTCACTAGATGCAGAACACCCTGCCACGAGAATTTGATTCAGGGAAGGAACCAGTGTGTAATCTGTGTCTCTTTTGAGTTGTGTGAAACCACAGGGATGTATGCTGTTTGTGCCTAGGGAAATGTGGGCATGTTGGTAGTAGCCTTGCTTATCCATTTTGAAAGCTCCAATCATGCTGCCTTGAAGCTCCCTGAATTCTCTGCTGTTGACAGGACCCTGGCTATTGTAGGCATTGGTCTGGGAAGAAAATGAGTTTTCTCTGGCTACACAGGGTGCTTCATTATCCGGGGTGGGACTCATCTTGCCATGCTCTAGAGCTAAAGGGAATCTCAACGTGAGTCCTTGCCTCGAGGTAAGGCCCTGAGTAGCCAGACAGAAAGGGAGGCATGCAGCTCTTTCCATGAGCTCTTAGTCGCTGTTCTGCTTTATTTTAAAGGAAGTACACTTTTCAGCACTCCTAGGCCCCTCGGGTGAGCATCATTTTCGTTCCAAGATTTACTGAGATCCTCCACACTCCTGTAGGCCTGCTGAGCAACAACGTGGCCCATATGTCCCTCGGAGTTCCTCTGTGTCTGCTGAGTCATGGGCAACACACTGCAGTCTTTCTTAGGATATCTTGATTGAACAGCACTCGCACAGGTTGACGAGCACCGTTTTGGCAAGTTCCAACTTGCTGTGGAAATCGCGCACACATTCCCTAGTCTGGGCTGCATTGAGGAAAACACTAGGCTTCGCCTTCCTTCCAGGACCTCCTACCTGAAGTCACCCTGCCTCCAGGAGAAAAACGGCTTGCGTTCCTATTGCAACTAAAGCACAGTTTTTCCTGTAGCGCTGCAGGCTTTTGAAGCGGCATGGGCCCAGAGGCTTGGCTAGGGCGTTCCTTGGTGAGGCCGTCACTAGATGCAAAACACCCTGCCTCGAGAAGTTGATTGAGGGAAGCAACCAGTGTGTAGTCTGTGTCTCTTTTGACTTGTTAGAAACCACAGAGATGTATGCTGCCTCTGCCCACGGAAATGGGGGCATGATGGTACTAGCCTTGCTTTCCATTTGGAAAGCTCCATTCTTGCTGTCGTGAAGCTCCCTGAAATTCTCTGCTGTTGACCGCCCCGTGACCACTGTAGGCATGGGTGTGGGAAGAAAATGAGTTTTCTCTGGCTACACACGGAGCTTCACTGGCCGGGGTGGGGCTCACCTTGCCATGCTCTAGAGCCAAAGGGAATCTCCACGTGAGTCCTTGCCTCGAGGTAAGGCCCTGAGTAGCCCTGCAGAAAGGGAGGCATGCAGCTCTTTCCATGAGCTCTTAGTGGAGGTTCTGCTTTATATTAAAGGAAGGACCCTTTTCAGGACTCCTAGGTCTCTCGGGTGAGCATCATTTTGCTTCCAAGATCACTGACTCCCTCCACACCCCTGTGGGCCTGCTGAGCAGCATTGAATCCCATACGTCCCTCGGAGGCCCTCTGTGTCTGCCGAGTCTCGGGCAACACACTCTACGTTACTTCAGGAGAGCTACATTTCCAGAACCCTCGAACAGCATCAGAACCACATTTCTAGGCAGTCCAACATGCCCTGGAAGTCTTCGACATTGCCCCCGTCTGAGCTGCTCTGAGGAAACACTCTGCTTAGAATTGATCGAGGACCTCGTTCCTGAAGTCACTCTATTCAAGGAGAAATACAGCATCCTAACATGCTGTGTCGCTCACAGGGCAAGCAACGTGAGAACTTGCCTCGAGGTAAGGCCCTGAAATGCTATGCACAAGCAGAGGCGTGTAGCAGTTTCCATGAGGCCGTAGTCGCTGCTCTGCAGCATTTGAACGCCAGTAGGCTTTTTAGGACACCTAGGTGCCTCGTCTGGTAAACTTATTCCCTGCAAGAACACCGAGTACCCTCAGTCTCACCTGGCCATTCTAAGCAATATCCAGGCCAGGAGCTTTCCGACTCACAGTGTGTATGCCGAGTGAAGGGCTACACAGTGCACTCTTATTGGGACATCTGGATTTAGCCAGCAATCGCACAGATTGACGAGCACCGTTCTGGCAAGTTCCAACATGCCGTGGAAGTCACACTCATTCCCTAGTCTGAGCTGCACAGAGAAAAACACTAGGCTTCTCCTTCCATCCAGGACCTCCTACCTGAAGTCACCCTGCCTCCAGGAGAAAGACGGCTGCGTTCCTATTGCAACTGAAGCACAGTTTCTCCTGTAGCACTGCAGGCTTTTGAATAGGCAAGGGCCCAGATGCCTAGCTAAGACTTTCCCTGGTGAGGCCGTTCACTAGAGGTAGAACACCCTGCCTCGAGAAGTTGATTCAGGGAAGCAACCAGTGTGTACTCTGTGTCTCTTTTGACTTGTTAGAAACCACAGAGATGTATGCTGCCTGTGCCCACGGAAATGGGGGTATGATGGTAATAGCCTTGTTTCCCATTTGGAAACCTCCATTCTTGCTGCCGTGAAGCTCCCTGAAATTCTCTGCTGTGGACAGGCCCCTGGCTATTGTAGGCATTGGTCTGGGGAGAAAATGAGTTTTCTCTGGCTACCCAGTGTGCTTCATACCCAGGGCTGGGACTCATCTTGCCATGCTCTAGAGCTATAAGGAATCTCAACGTCAGTCCTTGCCTCGAGGTAAGGCCCTGAGTAGCCATGCAGAAAGGGAGGCATGCAGCTCTTTCCATGAGCTCTTAGTCGCTGTTCTCCTTTATATTAAAGGAAGTAGCCTTTTCAGCACTCCTAGGACCCTCGGGGCAGCCTCATTTTAGTACCAAGATCACTGAGTACCTCCACACCCCTGTTGGCTTGCTGAGCACCAACGAGGCCCTTAGGTCCCTCGGAGGTCCTCTGTGTCTGCTGAGTCATGGGCAACACACTGCACTCTTTCTTGGCATATCTTGGTTTCACAGCACTCGCACAGGTTCACGAGCACCGTTCTGGCAAGTTCCGACTTGCTGTGGAAGTCGCACACATTCCCTAGTCTGAGCTGCACTGAGAAAAACACTAGGCTTCCCCTTCCTTCCAGGAACTCCTACCTGAAGTCACCCTGCCTCCAGGAGAAAGACGCCTTGCTTCCTATTGCAACTAAAGCACAGTTTTTCCTATAGCACTGCAAGCTTTTGAATAGGCACGAGCCCAGAGGCCTAGCTAGGGCGTTCCTTGGTTGAGGCAGTTCACTAGATGCAGAACACCCTGCCACGAGAATTTGATTCAGGGAAGGAAGCAGTGTGTAATCTGTGTCTCTTTTGAGTTGTGTGAAACCACAGGGATGTATGCTGTTTGTGCCTAGGGAAATGTGGGCATGTTGGTAGTCGACTTGCTTATCCATTTTGAAGCTCCATTCATGCTGCCTTGAAGCTCCCTGAATTCTCTGCTGTTGACAGGACCCTGGCTATTGTAGGCATTGGTCTGGGAAGAAAATGAGTTTTCTCTGGCTACACAGGGTGCTTCATTATCCGGGGTGGGACTCATCTTGCCATGCTCTAGAGCTAAAGGGAATCTCAACGTGAGTCCTTGCCTCGAGGTAAGGCCCTGAGTAGCCAGACAGAAAGGGAGGCATGCAGCTCTTTCCATGAGCTCTTAGTCGCTGTTCTGCTTTATTTTAAAGGAAGTACACTTTTCAGCACTCCTAGGCCCCTCGGGTGAGCATCATTTTCGTTCCAAGATTTACTGAGATCCTCCACACTCCTGTAGGCCTGCTGAGCAACAAAGTGGCCCATATGTCCCTCGGAGCTCCTCTGTGTCTGCTGAGTCATGGGCAACACACTGCAGTCTTTCTTAGGAGATCTTGATTGAACAGCACTCGCACAGGTTGACGAGCACCGTTTTGGCAAGTTCCAACTTGCTGTGGAAATCGCGCACACATTCCCTAGTCTGGGCTGCATTGAGGAAAACACTAGGCTTCGCCTTCCTTCCAGGACCTCCTACCTGAAGTCACCCTGCCTCCAGGAGAAAAACGGCTTGCGTTCGTATTGCAACTAAAGCAGAGTTTTTCCTCTAGCACTGCAGGCTTTTGAAGAGGCACCGGCCCCGAGGCCTAACTAGGGCGTTCCTTGGTTGAGGCCGTGCACTAGATGCAGAACCCCGTGCCTCGAGAAGTTGCTTCAGGGAAGGAACTAGTGGGTACGCTGTGTCTCTTTTGTCTTGTGAGAAACCAGAGTTTTGTATGCTGCCTGTGCACATGGAAATGGGGTCGTGACGGTACTAGCCTTGCTTTTCTCTTTGGAAACCTCCATTCTTGCTGCCGTGAAGCTCCCTGAAATTCTCTGCTGTTGACAGGCCTCGACCCACTGTAGCCATGGGTCTGGGAAGAAAATGAGTTTTCTCTGGCTACACACGGAGCTTCAGTGGCCCGGGTGGAACTCATCATGCCATGCTCTACAGCTCAAGGAAATCTCAACGTGAGTCCTTGCCTCGAGGTAAGGCCCTGAGTAGCCATGCCGAAAGGGAGGCATGGAGCTCTTTCCATGAGCTCTTAGTCGCTGTTCTGCTTCACTTTAAAGGAAGTACCCTTTTCAGGACTCCTAGGCCCCTGGGGTGAGCATCATTTTATTCCAATATCTCTGAGTACCTCCACACCCCTGTAGGCCTGCTGAGCAACAACGAGGCCCATTGGTCCCTCGGAGGTCCTCTGTGTCTGCTGAGTCATGGGCAACACCCTGCACTCTTTCTTGTGATATCTTGATTCACAGCACTCGCACAGGTTCAAGAGCCACGTTCTAGCAAGTTCCAACAGGACGTGGAAGTCGCACTCATTCCCTAGTCTGAGCTGCACAGAGAAAAACACTAGGCATTTCCTTCCATCCAGGACCTCCTACCTGAAGTCACCCTGCCTCCAGGAGAAAGACGGCTTGCGTTCCTATTGCAACTAAAGCACAGTTTTTCCTGTAGCGCTGCAGGCTTTTGAAGCGGCATGGGCCCAGAGGTTTGGTGAGGCCGTTCACTAGATGCAAAACACCCTGCCTCGAGAAGTTGATTGAGGGAAGCAACCAGTGTGTAGTCTGTGTCTCTTTTGACTTGTTAGAAACCACAGAGATGTATGCTGCCTCTGCCCACGGAAATGGGGGCATGATGGTACTAGCCTTGCTTTCCATTTGGAAAGCTCCATTCTTGCTGTCGTGAAGCTCCCTGAAATTCTCTGCTGTTGACCGCCCCGTGACCACTGTAGGCATGGGTGTGGGAAGAAAATGAGTTTTCTCTGGCTACACACGGAGCTTCACTGGCCGGGGTGGGGCTCACCTTGCCATGCTCTAGAGCCAAAGGGAATCTCCACGTGAGTCCTTGCCTCGAGGTAAGGCCCTGAGTAGCCCTGCAGAAAGGGAGGCATGCAGCTCTTTCCATGAGCTCTTAGTGGAGGTTCTGCTTTATATTAAAGGAAGGACCCTTTTCAGGACTCCTAGGCCCCTCGGGTGAGCATCATTTGCTTCCAAGATCACTGACTCCCTCCACACCCCTGTGGGCCTGCTGAGCAGCATTGAGTCCCATACGTCCCTCGGAGGCCCTCTGTGTCTGCCGAGTCTCGGGCAACACACTCTACGTTACTTCAGGAGAGCTACATTTCCAGAACCCTCGAACAGCATCAGAACCACATTTCTAGGCAGTCCAACATGCCCTGGAAGTCTTCGACATTGCCCTCGTCTGAGCTGCTCTGAGGAAACACTCTGCTTAGAATTGATCGAGGACCTCGCTCCTGAAGTCACTCTATTCAAGGAGAAATACAGCATCCTAACATGCTGTGTCGCTCACAGGGCAAGCAACGTGAGAACTTGCCTCGAGGTAAGGCCCTGAAATGCTATGCACAAGCAGAGGCGTGTAGCAGTTTCCATGAGGCCGTAGTCGCTGCTCTGCAGCATTTGAACGCCAGTAGGCTTTTTAGGACACCTCGGTGCCTCGTCTGGTAAACTTATTCCCTGCAAGAACACCGAGTACCCTCAGTCTCACCTGGCCATTCTAAGCAATATCCAGGCCAGGAGCTTTCCGACTCACAGTGTGTATGCCGAGTGAAGGGCTACACAGTGCACTCTTATTGGGACATCTGGATTTAGCCAGCAATCGCACAGATTGACGAGCACCGTTCTGGCAAGTTCCAACATGCCGTGGAAGTCACACTCATTCCCTAGTCTGAGCTGCACAGAGAAAAACACTAGGCTTCTCCTTCCATCCAGGACCTCCTACCTGAAGTCACCCTGCCTCCAGGAGAAAGACGGCTGCGTTCCTATTGCAACTGAAGCACAGTTTCTCCTGTAGCACTGCAGGCTTTTGAATAGGCAAGGGCCCAGATGCCTAGCTAGGGCTTTCCCTGGTGAGGCCGTTCACTAGAGGTAGAACACCCTGCCTCGAGAAGTTGATTCAGGGAAGCAACCAGTGTGTACTCTGTGTCTCTTTTGACTTGTTAGAAACCACAGAGATGTATGCTGCCTGTGCCCACGGAAATGGGGGTATGATGGTAATAGCCTTGTTTCCCATTTGGAAACCTCCATTCTTGCTGCCGTGAAACTCCCTGAAATTCTCTGCTGTGGACAGGCCCCTGGCTATTGTAGGCATTGGTCTGGGGAGAAAATGAGTTTTCTCTGGCTACCCAGTGTGCTTCATACCCAGGGCTGGGACTCATCTTGCCATGCTCTAGAGCTATAAGGAATCTCAACGTCAGTCCTTGCCTCGAGGTAAGGCCCTGAGTAGCCATGCAGAAAGGGAGGCATGCAGCTCTTTCCATGAGCTCTTAGTCGCTGTTCTCCTTTATATTAAAGGAAGTAGCCTTTTCAGCACTCCTAGGACCCTCGGGGCAGCCTCATTTTAGTACCAAGATCACTGAGTACCTCCACACCCCTGTTGGCTTGCTGAGCAACAACGAGGCCCTTAGGTCCCTCGGAGGTCCTCTGTGTCTGCTGAGTCATGGGCAACACACTGCACTCTTTCTTGGCATATCTTGGTTTCACAGCACTCGCACAGGTTCACGAGCACCGTTCTGGCAAGTTCCGACTTGCTGTGGAAGTCGCACACATTCCCTAGTCTGAGCTGCACTGAGAAAAACACTAGGCTTCCCCTTCCTTCCAGGAACTCCTACCTGAAGTCACCCTGCCTCCAGGAGAAAGACGCCTTGCTTCCTATTGCAACTAAAGCACAGTTTTTCCTATAGCACTGCAAGCTTTTGAATAGGCACGAGCCCAGAGGCCTAGCTAGGGCGTTCCTTGGTTGAGGCAGTTCACTAGATGCAGAACACCCTGCCACGAGAATTTGATTCAGGGAAGGAAGCAGTGTGTAATCTGTGTCTCTTTTGAGTTGTGTGAAACCACAGGGATGTATGCTGTTTGTGCCTAGGGAAATGTGGGCATGTTGGTAGTCGACTTGCTTATCCATTTTGAAGCTCCATTCATGCTGCCTTGAAGCTCCCTGAATTCTCTGCTGTTGACAGGACCCTGGCTATTGTAGGCATTGGTCTGGGAAGAAAATGAGTTTTCTCTGGCTACACAGGGTGCTTCATTATCCGGGGTGGGACTCATCTTGCCATGCTCTAGAGCTAAAGGGAATCTCAACGTGAGTCCTTGCCTCGAGGTAAGGCCCTGAGTAGCCAGACAGAAAGGGAGGCATGCAGCTCTTTCCATGAGCTCTTAGTCGCTGTTCTGCTTTATTTTAAAGGAAGTACACTTTTCAGCACTCCTAGGCCCCTCGGGTGAGCATCATTTTCGTTCCAAGATTTACTGAGATCCTCCACACTCCTGTAGGCCTGCTGAGCAACAAAGTGGCCCATATGTCCCTCGGAGCTCCTCTGTGTCTGCTGAGTCATGGGCAACACACTGCAGTCTTTCTTAGGAGATCTTGATTGAACAGCACTCGCACAGGTTGACGAGCACCGTTTTGGCAAGTTCCAACTTGCTGTGGAAATCGCGCACACATTCCCTAGTCTGGGCTGCATTGAGGAAAACACTAGGCTTCGCCTTCCTTCCAGGACCTCCTACCTGAAGTCACCCTGCCTCCAGGAGAAAAACGGCTTGCGTTCGTATTGCAACTAAAGCAGAGTTTTTCCTCTAGCACTGCAGGCTTTTGAAGAGGCACCGGCCCCGAGGCCTAACTAGGGCGTTCCTTGGTTGAGGCCGTGCACTAGATGCAGAACCCCGTGCCTCGAGAAGTTGCTTCAGGGAAGGAACTAGTGGGTACGCTGTGTCTCTTTTGTCTTGTGAGAAACCAGAGTTTTGTATGCTGCCTGTGCACATGGAAATGGGGTCGTGACGGTACTAGCCTTGCTTTGCTCTTTGGAAACCACCATTCTTGCTGCCGTGAAGCTCCCTGAAATTCTCTGCTGTTGACAGGCCTCGACCCACTGTAGCCATGGGTCTGGGAAGAAAATGAGTTTTCTCTGGCTACACACGGAGCTTCAGTGGCCCGGGTGGAACTCATCATGCCATGCTCTACAGCTCAAGGAAATCTCAACGTGAGTCCTTGCCTCGAGGTAAGGCCCTGAGTAGCCATGCAGAAAGGGAGGCATGGAGCTCTTTCCATGAGCTCTTAGTCGCTGTTCTGCTTCACTTTAAAGGAAGTACCCTTTTCAGGACTCCTAGGCCCCTGGGGTGAGCATCATTTTATTCCAATATCTCTGAGTACCTCCACACCCCTGTAGGCCTGCTGAGCAACAACGAGGCCCATTGGTCCCTCGGAGGTCCTCTGTGTCTGCTGAGTCATGGGCAACACCCTGCACTCTTTCTTGTGATATCTTGATTCACAGCACTCGCACAGGTTCAAGAGCCACGTTCTAGCAAGTTCCAACAGGACGTGGAAGTCGCACTCATTCCCTAGTCTGAGCTGCACAGAGAAAAACACTAGGCATTTCCTTCCATCCAGGACCTCCTACCTGAAGTCACCCTGCCTCCAGGAGAAAGACGGCTTGCGTTCCTATTGCAACTAAAGCACAGTTTTTCCTGTAGCGCTGCAGGCTTTTGAAGCGGCATGGGCCCAGAGGCTTGGTGAGGCTGTTCACTAGATGCAAAACACCCTGCCTCGAGAAGTTGATTGAGGGAAGCAACCAGTGTGTAGTCTGTGTCTCTTTTGACTTGTTAGAAACCACAGAGATGTATGCTGCCTCTGCCCACGGAAATGGGGGCATGATGGTACTAGCCTTGCTTTCCATTTGGAAAGCTCCATTCTTGCTGTCGTGAAGCTCCCTGAAATTCTCTGCTGTTGACCGCCCCGTGACCACTGTAGGCATGGGTGTGGGAAGAAAATGAGTTTTCTCTGGCTACACACGGAGCTTCACTGGCCGGGGTGGGGCTCACCTTGCCATGCTCTAGAGCCAAAGGGAATCTCCACGTGAGTCCTTGCCTCGAGGTAAGGCCCTGAGTAGCCCTGCAGAAAGGGAGGCATGCAGCTCTTTCCATGAGCTCTTAGTGGAGGTTCTGCTTTATATTAAAGGAAGGACCCTTTTCAGGACTCCTAGGCCCCTCGGGTGAGCATCATTTTGCTTCCAAGATCACTGACTCCCTCCACACCCCTGTGGGCCTGCTGAGCAGCATTGAGTCCCATACGTCCCTCGGAGGCCCTCTGTGTCTGCCGAGTCTCGGGCAACACACTATACGTTACTTCAGGAGAGCTACATTTCCAGAACCCTCGAACAGCATCAGAACCACATTTCTAGGCAGTCCAACATGCCCTGGAAGTCTTCGACATTGCCCTCGTCTGAGCTGCTCTGAGGAAACACTCTGCTTAGAATTGATCGAGGACCTCGCTCCTGAAGTCACTCTATTCAAGGAGAAATACAGCATCCTAACATGCTGTGTCGCTCACAGGGCAAGCAACGTGAGAACTTTCTCGAGGTAAGGCCCGGAAATGCTATGCACAAGCAGAGGCGTGTAGCAGTTTCCATGAGGCCGTAGTCGCTGCTCTGCAGCATTTGAACGCCAGTAGGCTTTTTAGGACACCTCGGTGCCTCGTCTGGTAAACTTATTCCCTGCAAGAACACCGAGTACCCTCAGTCTCACCTGGCCATTCTAAGCAATATCCAGGCCAGGAGCTTTCCGACTCACAGTGTGTATGCCGAGTGAAGGGCTACACAGTGCACTCTTATTGGGACATCTGGATTTAGCCAGCAATCGCACAGACTGACGAGCACCGTTCTGGCAAGTTCCAACATGCCGTGGAAGTCACACTCATTCCCTAGTCTGAGCTGCACAGAGAAAAACACTAGGCTTCTCCTTCCATCCAGGACCTCCTACCTGAAGTCACCCTGCCTCCAGGAAAAAGACGGCTGCGTTCCTATTGCAACTGAAGCACAGTTTCTCCTGTAGCACTGCAGGCTTTTGAATAGGCAAGGGCCCAGAGGCCTAGCTAGGGCTTTCCCTGGTGAGGCCGTTCACTAGAGGTAGAACACCCTGCCTCGAGAAGTTGATTCAGGGAAGCAACCAGTGTGTACTCTGTGTCTCTTTTGACTTGTTAGAAACCACAGAGATGTATGCTGCCTGTGCCCACGGAAATGGGGGTATGATGGTAATAGCCTTGTTTCCCATTTGGAAACCTCCATTCTTGCTGCCGTGAAGCTCCCTGAAATTCTCTGCTGTGGACAGGCCCCTGGCTATTGTAGGCATTGGTCTGGGGAGAAAATGAGTTTTCTCTGGCTACCCAGTGTGCTTCATACCCAGGGCTGGGACTCATCTTGCCATGCTCTAGAGCTATAAGGAATCTCAACGTCAGTCCTTGCCTCGAGGTAAGGCCCTGAGTAGCCATGCAGAAAGGGAGGCATGCAGCTCTTTCCATGAGCTCTTAGTCGCTGTACTACTTTATATTAAAGGAAGTAGCCTTTTCAGCACTCCTAGGACCCTCGGGGCAGCCTCATTTTAGTACCAAGATCACTGAGTACCTCCAGACCCCTGTTGGCTTGCTGAGCAACAACGAGGCCCATAGGTCCCTCGGAGGTCCTCTGTGTCTGCTGAGTCATGGGCAACACACTGCACTCTTTCTTGGGATATCTTGGTTTCACAGCACTCGCACAGGTTCACGAGCACCGTTTTGGCAAGTTCCAACTTGCTGTGGAAGTCGCACACATTCCCTAGTCTGAGCTGCACTGAGAAAAACACTAGGCTTCCCCTTCCTTCCAGGAACTCCTACCTGAAGTCACCCTGCCTCCAGGAGAAAGACGCCTTGCTTCCTATTGCAACTAAAGCACAGTTTTTCCTATAGCACTGCAAGCTTTTGAATAGGCACGAGCCCAGAGGCCTAGCTAGGGCGTTCCTTGGTTGAGGCAGTTCACTAGATGCAGAACACCCTGCCACGAGAATTTGATTCAGGGAAGGAAGCAGTGTGTAATCTGTGTCTCTTTTGAGTTGTGTGAAACCACAGGGATGTATGCTGTTTGTGCCTAGGGAAATGTGGGCATGTTGGTAGTAGCCTTGCTTATCCATTTTGAAAGCTCCATTCATGCTGCCTTGAAGCTCCCTGAATTCTCTGCTGTTGACAGGACCCTGGCTATTGTAGGCATTGGTCTGGGAAGAAAATGAGTTTTCTCTGGCTACACAGGGTGCTTCATTATCCGGGGTGGGACTCATCTTGCCATGCTCTAGAGCTAAAGGGAATCTCAACGTGAGTCCTTGCCTCGAGGTAAGGCCCTGAGTAGCCAGACAGAAAGGGAGGCATGCAGCTCTTTCCATGAGCTCTTAGTCGCTGTTCTGCTTTATTTTAAAGGAAGTACACTTTTCAGCACTCCTAGGCCCCTCGGGTGAGCATCATTTTCGTTCCAAGATTTACTGAGATCCTCCACACTCCTGTAGGCCTGCTGAGCAACAAAGTGGCCCATATGTCCCTCGGAGCTCCTCTGTGTCTGCTGAGTCATGGGCAACACACTGCAGTCTTTCTTAGGATATCTTGATTGAACAGCACTCGCACAGGTTGACGAGCACCGTTTTGGCAAGTTCCAACTTGCTGTGGAAATCGCGCCCACATTCCCTAGTCTGGGCTGCATTGAGGAAAACACTAGGCTTCGCCTTCCTTCCAGGACCTCCTACCTGAAGTCACCCTGCCTCCAGGAGAAAAACGGCTTGCGTTCGTATTGCAACTAAAGCAGAGTTTTTCCTCTAGCACTGCAGGCTTTTGAAGAGGCACCGGCCCCGAGGCCTAACTAGGGCGTTCCTTGGTTGAGGCCGTGCACTAGATGCAGAACCCCGTGCCTCGAGAAGTTGCTTCAGGGAAGGAACTAGTGGGTACGCTGTGTCTCTTTTGTCTTGTGAGAAACCAGAGTTTTGTATGCTGCCTGTGCACATGGAAATGGGGTCGTGACGGTACTAGCCTTGCTTTTCTCTTTGGAAACCACCATTCTTGCTGCCGTGAAGCTCCCTGAAATTCTCTGCTGTTGACAGGCCTCGACCCACTGTAGCCATGGGTCTGGGAAGAAAATGAGTTTTCTCTGGCTACACACGGAGCTTCAGTGGCCCGGGTGGAACTCATCATGCCATGCTCTACAGCTCAAGGAAATCTCAACGTGAGTCCTTGCCTCGAGGTAAGGCCCTGAGTAGCCATGCCGAAAGGGAGGCATGGAGCTCTTTCCATGAGCTCTTAGTCGCTGTTCTGCTTCACTTTAAAGGAAGTACCCTTTTCAGGACTCCTAGGCCCCTGGGGTGAGCATCATTTTATTCCAATATCTCTGAGTACCTCCACACCCCTGTAGGCCTGCTGAGCAACAACGAGGCCCATTGGTCCCTCGGAGGTCCTCTGTGTCTGCTGAGTCATGGGCAACACCCTGCACTCTTTCTTGTGATATCTTGATTCACAGCACTCGCACAGGTTCAAGAGCCACGTTCTAGCAAGTTCCAACAGGACGTGGAAGTCGCACTCATTCCCTAGTCTGAGCTGCACAGAGAAAAACACTAGGCATTTCCTTCCATCCAGGACCTCCTACCTGAAGTCACCCTGCCTCCAGGAGAAAGACGGCTTGCGTTCCTATTGCAACTAAAGCACAGTTTTTCCTGTAGCGCTGCAGGCTTTTGAAGCGGCATGGGCCCAGAGGCTTGGTGAGGCTGTTCACTAGATGCAAAACACCCTGCCTCGAGAAGTTGATTGAGGGAAGCAACCAGTGTATAGTCTGTGTCTCTTTTGACTTGTTAGAAACCACAGAGATGTATGCTGCCTCTGCCCACGGAAATGGGGGCATGATGGTACTAGCCTTGCTTTCCATTTGGAAAGCTCCATTCTTGCTGTCGTGAAGCTCCCTGAAATTCTCTGCTGTTGACCGCCCCGTGACCACTGTAGGCATGGGTGTGGGAAGAAAATGAGTTTTCTCTGGCTACACACGGAGCTTCACTGGCCGGGGTGGGGCTCACCTTGCCATGCTCTAGAGCCAAAGGGAATCTCCACGTGAGTCCTTGCCTCGAGGTAAGGCCCTGAGTAGCCCTGCAGAAAGGCAGGCATGCAGCTCTTTCCATGAGCTCTTAGTGGAGGTTCTGCTTTATATTAAAGGAAGGACCCTTTTCAGGACTCCTAGGCCCCTCGGGTGAGCATCATTTTGCTTCCAAGATCACTGACTCCCTCCACACCCCTGTGGGCCTGCTGAGCAGCATTGAGTCCCATACGTCCCTCGGAGGCCCTCTGTGTCTGCCGAGTCTCGGGCAACACACTATACGTTACTTCAGGAGAGCTACATTTCCAGAACCCTCGAACAGCATCAGAACCACATTTCTAGGCAGTCCAACATGCCCTGGAAGTCTTCGACATTGCCCTCGTCTGAGCTGCTCTGAGGAAACACTCTGCTTAGAATTGATCGAGGACCTCGCTCCTGAAGTCACTCTATTCAAGGAGAAATACAGCATCCTAACATGCTGTGTCGCTCACAGGGCAAGCAACGTGAGAACTTTCTCGAGGTAAGGCCCGGAAATGCTATGCACAAGCAGAGGCGTGTAGCAGTTTCCATGAGGCCGTAGTCGCTGCTCTGCAGCATTTGAACGCCAGTAGGCTTTTTAGGACACCTCGGTGCCTCGTCTGGTAAACTTATTCCCTGCAAGAACACCGAGTACCCTCAGTCTCACCTGGCCATTCTAAGCAATATCCAGGCCAGGAGCTTTCCGACTCACAGTGTGTATGCCGAGTGAAGGGCTACACAGTGCACTCTTATTGGGACATCTGGATTTAGCCAGCAATCGCACAGACTGACGAGCACCGTTCTGGCAAGTTCCAACATGCCGTGGAAGTCACACTCATTCCCTAGTCTGAGCTGCACAGAGAAAAACACTAGGCTTCTCCTTCCATCCAGGACCTCCTACCTGAAGTCACCCTGCCTCCAGGAAAAAGACGGCTGCGTTCCTATTGCAACTGAAGCACAGTTTCTCCTGTAGCACTGCAGGCTTTTGAATAGGCAAGGGCCCAGAGGCCTAGCTAGGGCTTTCCCTGGTGAGGCCGTTCACTAGAGGTAGAACACCCTGCCTCGAGAAGTTGATTCAGGGAAGCAACCAGTGTGTACTCTGTGTCTCTTTTGACTTGTTAGAAACCACAGAGATGTATGCTGCCTGTGCCCACGGAAATGGGGGTATGATGGTAATAGCCTTGTTTCCCATTTGGAAACCTCCATTCTTGCTGCCGTGAAGCTCCCTGAAATTCTCTGCTGTGGACAGGCCCCTGGCTATTGTAGGCATTGGTCTGGGGAGAAAATGAGTTTTCTCTGGCTACCCAGTGTGCTTCATACCCAGGGCTGGGACTCATCTTGCCATGCTCTAGAGCTATAAGGAATCTCAACGTCAGTCCTTGCCTCGAGGTAAGGCCCTGAGTAGCCATGCAGAAAGGGAGGCATGCAGCTCTTTCCATGAGCTCTTAGTCGCTGTACTACTTTATATTAAAGGAAGTAGCCTTTTCAGCACTCCTAGGACCCTCGGGGCAGCCTCATTTTAGTACCAAGATCACTGAGTACCTCCAGACCCCTGTTGGCTTGCTGAGCAACAACGAGGCCCATAGGTCCCTCGGAGGTCCTCTGTGTCTGCTGAGTCATGGGCAACACACTGCACTCTTTCTTGGGATATCTTGGTTTCACAGCACTCGCACAGGTTCACGAGCACCGTTTTGGCAAGTTCCAACTTGCTGTGGAAGTCGCACACATTCCCTAGTCTGAGCTGCACTGAGAAAAACACTAGGCTTCCCCTTCCTTCCAGGAACTCCTACCTGAAGTCACCCTGCCTCCAGGAGAAAGACGCCTTGCTTCCTATTGCAACTAAAGCACAGTTTTTCCTATAGCACTGCAAGCTTTTGAATAGGCACGAGCCCAGAGGCCTAGCTAGGGCGTTCCTTGGTTGAGGCAGTTCACTAGATGCAGAACACCCTGCCACGAGAATTTGATTCAGGGAAGGAAGCAGTGTGTAATCTGTGTCTCTTTTGAGTTGTGTGAAACCACAGGGATGTATGCTGTTTGTGCCTAGGGAAATGTGGGCATGTTGGTAGTAGCCTTGCTTATCCATTTTGAAAGCTCCATTCATGCTGCCTTGAAGCTCCCTGAATTCTCTGCTGTTGACAGGACCCTGGCTATTGTAGGCATTGGTCTGGGAAGAAAATGAGTTTTCTCTGGCTACACAGGGTGCTTCATTATCCGGGGTGGGACTCATCTTGCCATGCTCTAGAGCTAAAGGGAATCTCAACGTGAGTCCTTGCCTCGAGGTAAGGCCCTGAGTAGCCAGACAGAAAGGGAGGCATGCAGCTCTTTCCATGAGCTCTTAGTCGCTGTTCTGCTTTATTTTAAAGGAAGTACACTTTTCAGCACTCCTAGGCCCCTCGGGTGAGCATCATTTTCGTTCCAAGATTTACTGAGATCCTCCACACTCCTGTAGGCCTGCTGAGCAACAAAGTGGCCCATATGTCCCTCGGAGCTCCTCTGTGTCTGCTGAGTCATGGGCAACACACTGCAGTCTTTCTTAGGAGATCTTGATTGAACAGCACTCGCACAGGTTGACGAGCACCGTTTTGGCAAGTTCCAACTTGCTGTGGAAATCGCGCACACATTCCCTAGTCTGGGCTGCATTGAGGAAAACACTAGGCTTCGCCTTCCTTCCAGGACCTCCTACCTGAAGTCACCCTGCCTCCAGGAGAAAAACGGCTTGCGTTCGTATTGCAACTAAAGCAGAGTTTTTCCTCTAGCACTGCAGGCTTTTGAAGAGGCACCGGCCCCGAGGCCTAACTAGGGCGTTCCTTGGTTGAGGCCGTGCACTAGATGCAGAACCCCGTGCCTCGAGAAGTTGCTTCAGGGAAGGAACTAGTGGGTACGCTGTGTCTCTTTTGTCTTGTGAGAAACCAGAGTTTTGTATGCTGCCTGTGCACATGGAAATGGGGTCGTGACGGTACTAGCCTTGCTTTTCTCTTTGGAAACCACCATTCTTGCTGCCGTGAAGCTCCCTGAAATTCTCTGCTGTTGACAGGCCTCGACCCACTGTAGCCATGGGTCTGGGAAGAAAATGAGTTTTCTCTGGCTACACACGGAGCTTCAGTGGCCCGGGTGGAACTCATCATGCCATGCTCTACAGCTCAAGGAAATCTCAACGTGAGTCCTTGCCTCGAGGTAAGGCCCTGAGTAGCCATGCCGAAAGGGAGGCATGGAGCTCTTTCCATGAGCTCTTAGTCGCTGTTCTGCTTCACTTTAAAGGAAGTACCCTTTTCAGGACTCCTAGGCCCCTGGGGTGAGCATCATTTTATTCCAATATCTCTGAGTACCTCCACACCCCTGTAGGCCTGCTGAGCAACAACGAGGCCCATTGGTCCCTCGGAGGTCCTCTGTGTCTGCTGAGTCATGGGCAACACCCTGCACTCTTTCTTGTGATATCTTGATTCACAGCACTCGCACAGGTTCAAGAGCCACGTTCTAGCAAGTTCCAACAGGACGTGGAAGTCGCACTCATTCCCTAGTCTGAGCTGCACAGAGAAAAACACTAGGCATTTCCTTCCATCCAGGACCTCCTACCTGAAGTCACCCTGCCTCCAGGAGAAAGACGGCTTGCGTTCCTATTGCAACTAAAGCACAGTTTTTCCTGTAGCGCTGCAGGCTTTTGAAGCGGCATGGGCCCAGAGGCTTGGTGAGGCTGTTCACTAGATGCAAAACACCCTGCCTCGAGAAGTTGATTGAGGGAAGCAACCAGTGTATAGTCTGTGTCTCTTTTGACTTGTTAGAAACCACAGAGATGTATGCTGCCTCTGCCCACGGAAATGGGGGCATGATGGTACTAGCCTTGCTTTCCATTTGGAAAGCTCCATTCTTGCTGTCGTGAAGCTCCCTGAAATTCTCTGCTGTTGACCGCCCCGTGACCACTGTAGGCATGGGTGTGGGAAGAAAATGAGTTTTCTCTGGCTACACACGGAGCTTCACTGGCCGGGGTGGGGCTCACCTTGCCATGCTCTAGAGCCAAAGGGAATCTCCACGTGAGTCCTTGCCTCGAGGTAAGGCCCTGAGTAGCCCTGCAGAAAGGCAGGCATGCAGCTCTTTCCATGAGCTCTTAGTGGAGGTTCTGCTTTATATTAAAGGAAGGACCCTTTTCAGGACTCCTAGGCCCCTCGGGTGAGCATCATTTTGCTTCCAAGATCACTGACTCCCTCCACACCCCTGTGGGCCTGCTGAGCAGCATTGAGTCCCATACGTCCCTCGGAGGCCCTCTGTGTCTGCCGAGTCTCGGGCAACACACTATACGTTACTTCAGGAGAGCTACATTTCCAGAACCCTCGAACAGCATCAGAACCACATTTCTAGGCAGTCCAACATGCCCTGGAAGTCTTCGACATTGCCCTCGTCTGAGCTGCTCTGAGGAAACACTCTGCTTAGAATTGATCGAGGACCTCGCTCCTGAAGTCACTCTATTCAAGGAGAAATACAGCATCCTAACATGCTGTGTCGCTCACAGGGCAAGCAACGTGAGAACTTTCTCGAGGTAAGGCCCGGAAATGCTATGCACAAGCAGAGGCGTGTAGCAGTTTCCATGAGGCCGTAGTCGCTGCTCTGCAGCATTTGAACGCCAGTAGGCTTTTTAGGACACCTCGGTGCCTCGTCTGGTAAACTTATTCCCTGCAAGAACACCGAGTACCCTCAGTCTCACCTGGCCATTCTAAGCAATATCCAGGCCAGGAGCTTTCCGACTCACAGTGTGTATGCCGAGTGAAGGGCTACACAGTGCACTCTTATTGGGACATCTGGATTTAGCCAGCAATCGCACAGACTGACGAGCACCGTTCTGGCAAGTTCCAACATGCCGTGGAAGTCACACTCATTCCCTAGTCTGAGCTGCACAGAGAAAAACACTAGGCTTATCCTTCCATCCAGGACCTCCTACCTGAAGTCACCCTGCCTCCAGGAAAAAGACGGCTGCGTTCCTATTGCAACTGAAGCACAGTTTCTCCTGTAGCACTGCAGGCTTTTGAATAGGCAAGGGCCCAGAGGCCTAGCTAGGGCTTTCCCTGGTGAGGCCGTTCACTAGAGGTAGAACACCCTGCCTCGAGAAGTTGATTCAGGGAAGCAACCAGTGTGTACTCTGTGTCTCTTTTGACTTGTTAGAAACCACAGAGATGTATGCTGCCTGTGCCCACGGAAATGGGGGTATGATGGTAATAGCCTTGTTTCCCATTTGGAAACCTCCATTCTTGCTGCCGTGAAGCTCCCTGAAATTCTCTGCTGTGGACAGGCCCCTGGCTATTGTAGGCATTGGTCTGGGGAGAAAATGAGTTTTCTCTGGCTACCCAGTGTGCTTCATACCCAGGGCTGGGACTCATCTTGCCATGCTCTAGAGCTATAAGGAATCTCAACGTCAGTCCTTGCCTCGAGGTAAGGCCCTGAGTAGCCATGCAGAAAGGGAGGCATGCAGCTCTTTCCATGAGCTCTTAGTCGCTGTACTACTTTATATTAAAGGAAGTAGCCTTTTCAGCACTCCTAGGACCCTCGGGGCAGCCTCATTTTAGTACCAAGATCACTGAGTACCTCCAGACCCCTGTTGGCTTGCTGAGCAACAACGAGGCCCATAGGTCCCTCGGAGGTCCTCTGTGTCTGCTGAGTCATGGGCAACACACTGCACTCTTTCTTGGGATATCTTGGTTTCACAGCACTCGCACAGGTTCACGAGCACCGTTTTGGCAAGTTCCAACTTGCTGTGGAAGTCGCACACATTCCCTAGTCTGAGCTGCACTGAGAAAAACACTAGGCTTCCCCTTCCTTCCAGGAACTCCTACCTGAAGTCACCCTGCCTCCAGGAGAAAGACGCCTTGCTTCCTATTGCAACTAAAGCACAGTTTTTCCTATAGCACTGCAAGCTTTTGAATAGGCACGAGCCCAGAGGCCTAGCTAGGGCGTTCCTTGGTTGAGGCAGTTCACTAGATGCAGAACACCCTGCCACGAGAATTTGATTCAGGGAAGGAAGCAGTGTGTAATCTGTGTCTCTTTTGAGTTGTGTGAAACCACAGGGATGTATGCTGTTTGTGCCTAGGGAAATGTGGGCATGTTGGTAGTAGCCTTGCTTATCCATTTTGAAAGCTCCATTCATGCTGCCTTGAAGCTCCCTGAATTCTCTGCTGTTGACAGGACCCTGGCTATTGTAGGCATTGGTCTGGGAAGAAAATGAGTTTTCTCTGGCTACACAGGGTGCTTCATTATCCGGGGTGGGACTCATCTTGCCATGCTCTAGAGCTAAAGGGAATCTCAACGTGAGTCCTTGCCTCGAGGTAAGGCCCTGAGTAGCCAGACAGAAAGGGAGGCATGCAGCTCTTTCCATGAGCTCTTAGTCGCTGTTCTGCTTTATTTTAAAGGAAGTACACTTTTCAGCACTCCTAGGCCCCTCGGGTGAGCATCATTTTCGTTCCAAGATTTACTGAGATCCTCCACACTCCTGTAGGCCTGCTGAGCAACAAAGTGGCCCATATGTCCCTCGGAGCTCCTCTGTGTCTGCTGAGTCATGGGCAACACACTGCAGTCTTTCTTAGGAGATCTTGATTGAACAGCACTCGCACAGGTTGACGAGCACCGTTTTGGCAAGTTCCAACTTGCTGTGGAAATCGCGCACACATTCCCTAGTCTGGGCTGCATTGAGGAAAACACTAGGCTTCGCCTTCCTTCCAGGACCTCCTACCTGAAGTCACCCTGCCTCCAGGAGAAAAACGGCTTGCGTTCGTATTGCAACTAAAGCAGAGTTTTTCCTCTAGCACTGCAGGCTTTTGAAGAGGCACCGGCCCCGAGGCCTAACTAGGGCGTTCCTTGGTTGAGGCCGTGCACTAGATGCAGAACCCCGTGCCTCGAGAAGTTGCTTCAGGGAAGGAACTAGTGGGTACGCTGTGTCTCTTTTGTCTTGTGAGAAACCAGAGTTTTGTATGCTGCCTGTGCACATGGAAATGGGGTCGTGACGGTACTAGCCTTGCTTTTCTCTTTGGAAACCACCATTCTTGCTGCCGTGAAGCTCCCTGAAATTCTCTGCTGTTGACAGGCCTCGACCCACTGTAGCCATGGGTCTGGGAAGAAAATGAGTTTTCTCTGGCTACACACGGAGCTTCAGTGGCCCGGGTGGAACTCATCATGCCATGCTCTACAGCTCAAGGAAATCTCAACGTGAGTCCTTGCCTCGAGGTAAGGCCCTGAGTAGCCATGCCGAAAGGGAGGCATGGAGCTCTTTCCATGAGCTCTTAGTCGCTGTTCTGCTTCACTTTAAAGGAAGTACCCTTTTCAGGACTCCTAGGCCCCTGGGGTGAGCATCATTTTATTCCAATATCTCTGAGTACCTCCACACCCCTGTAGGCCTGCTGAGCAACAACGAGGCCCATTGGTCCCTCGGAGGTCCTCTGTGTCTGCTGAGTCATGGGCAACACCCTGCACTCTTTCTTGTGATATCTTGATTCACAGCACTCGCACAGGTTCAAGAGCCACGTTCTAGCAAGTTCCAACAGGACGTGGAAGTCGCACTCATTCCCTAGTCTGAGCTGCACAGAGAAAAACACTAGGCATTTCCTTCCATCCAGGACCTCCTACCTGAAGTCACCCTGCCTCCAGGAGAAAGACGGCTTGCGTTCCTATTGCAACTAAAGCACAGTTTTTCCTGTAGCGCTGCAGGCTTTTGAAGCGGCATGGGCCCAGAGGCTTGGTGAGGCTGTTCACTAGATGCAAAACACCCTGCCTCGAGAAGTTGATTGAGGGAAGCAACCAGTGTATAGTCTGTGTCTCTTTTGACTTGTTAGAAACCACAGAGATGTATGCTGCCTCTGCCCACGGAAATGGGGGCATGATGGTACTAGCCTTGCTTTCCATTTGGAAAGCTCCATTCTTGCTGTCGTGAAGCTCCCTGAAATTCTCTGCTGTTGACCGCCCCGTGACCACTGTAGGCATGGGTGTGGGAAGAAAATGAGTTTTCTCTGGCTACACACGGAGCTTCACTGGCCGGGGTGGGGCTCACCTTGCCATGCTCTAGAGCCAAAGGGAATCTCCACGTGAGTCCTTGCCTCGAGGTAAGGCCCTGAGTAGCCCTGCAGAAAGGCAGGCATGCAGCTCTTTCCATGAGCTCTTAGTGGAGGTTCTGCTTTATATTAAAGGAAGGACCCTTTTCAGGACTCCTAGGCCCCTCGGGTGAGCATCATTTTGCTTCCAAGATCACTGACTCCCTCCACACCCCTGTGGGCCTGCTGAGCAGCATTGAGTCCCATACGTCCCTCGGAGGCCCTCTGTGTCTGCCGAGTCTCGGGCAACACACTATACGTTACTTCAGGAGAGCTACATTTCCAGAACACTCGAACAGCATCAGAACCACATTTCTAGGCAGTCCAACATGCCCTGGAAGTCTTCGACATTGCCCTCGTCTGAGCTGCTCTGAGGAAACACTCTGCTTAGAATTGATCGAGGACCTCGCTCCTGAAGTCACTCTATTCAAGGAGAAATACAGCATCCTAACATGCTGTGTCGCTCACAGGGCAAGCAACGTGAGAACTTGCCTCGAGGTAAGGCCCGGAAATGCTATGCACAAGCAGAGGCGTGTAGCAGTTTCCATGAGGCCGTAGTCGCTGCTCTGCAGCATTTGAACGCCAGTAGGCTTTTTAGGACACCTAGGTGCCTCGTCTGGTAAACTTATTCCCTGCAAGAACACCGAGTACCCTCAGTCTCACCTGGCCATTCTAAGCAATATCCAGGCCAGGAGCTTTCCGACTCACAGTGTGTATGCCGAGTGAAGGGCTACACAGTGCACTCTTATTGGGACATCTGGATTTAGCCAGCAATCGCACAGATTGACGAGCACCGTTCTGGCAAGTTCCAACATGCCGTGGAAGTCACACTCATTCCCTAGTCTGAGCTGCACAGAGAAAACACTAGGCTTCTCCTTCCATCCAGGACCTCCTACCTGAAGTCACCCTGCCTCCAGGAGAAAGACGGCTGCGTTCCTATTGCAACTGAAGCACAGTTTCTCCTGTAGCACTGCAGGCTTTTGAATAGGCAAGGGCCCAGAGGCCTAGCTAAGACTTTCCCTGGTGAGGCCGTTCACTAGAGGTAGAACACCCTGCCTCGAGAAGTTGATTCAGGGAAGCAACCAGTGTGTACTCTGTGTCTCTTTTGACTTGTTAGAAACCACAGAGATGTATGCTGCCTGTGCCCACGGAAATGGGGGTATGATGGTAATAGCCTTGTTTCCCATTTGGAAACCTCCATTCTTGCTGCCGTGAAGCTCCCTGAAATTCTCTGCTGTGGACAGGCCCCTGGCTATTGTAGGCATTGGTCTGGGGAGAAAATGAGTTTTCTCTGGCTACCCAGTGTGCTTCATACCCAGGGCTGGGACTCATCTTGCCATGCTCTAGAGCTATAAGGAATCTCAACGTCAGTCCTTGCCTCGAGGTAAGGCCCTGAGTAGCCATGCAGAAAGGGAGGCATGCAGCTCTTTCCATGAGCTCTTAGTCGCTGTACTACTTTATATTAAAGGAAGTAGCCTTTTCAGCACTCCTAGGACCCTCGGGGCAGCCTCATTTTAGTACCAAGATCACTGAGTACCTCCAGACCCCTGTTGGCTTGCTGAGCAACAACGAGGCCCATAGGTCCCTCGGAGGTCCTCTGTGTCTGCTGAGTCATGGGCAACACACTGCACTCTTTCTTGGGATATCTTGGTTTCACAGCACTCGCACAGGTTCACGAGCACCGTTTTGGCAAGTTCCAACTTGCTGTGGAAGTCGCACACATTCCCTAGTCTGAGCTGCACTGAGAAAAACACTAGGCTTCCCCTTCCTTCCAGGAACTCCTACCTGAAGTCACCCTGCCTCCAGGAGAAAGACGCCTTGCTTCCTATTGCAACTAAAGCACAGTTTTTCCTATAGCACTGCAAGCTTTTGAATAGGCACGAGCCCAGAGGCCTAGCTAGGGCGTTCCTTGGTTGAGGCAGTTCACTAGATGCAGAACACCCTGCCACGAGAATTTGATTCAGGGAAGGAAGCAGTGTGTAATCTGTGTCTCTTTTGAGTTGTGTGAAACCACAGGGATGTATGCTGTTTGTGCCTAGGGAAATGTGGGCATGTTGGTAGTAGCCTTGCTTATCCATTTTGAAAGCTCCATTCATGCTGCCTTGAAGCTCCCTGAATTCTCTGCTGTTGACAGGACCCTGGCTATTGTAGGCATTGGTCTGGGAAGAAAATGAGTTTTCTCTGGCTACACAGGGTGCTTCATTATCCGGGGTGGGACTCATCTTGCCATGCTCTAGAGCTAAAGGGAATCTCAACGTGAGTCCTTGCCTCGAGGTAAGGCCCTGAGTAGCCAGACAGAAAGGGAGGCATGCAGCTCTTTCCATGAGCTCTTAGTCGCTGTTCTGCTTTATTTTAAAGGAAGTACACTTTTCAGCACTCCTAGGCCCCTCGGGTGAGCATCATTTTCGTTCCAAGATTTACTGAGATCCTCCACACTCCTGTAGGCCTGCTGAGCAACAAAGTGGCCCATATGTCCCTCGGAGCTCCTCTGTGTCTGCTGAGTCATGGGCAACACACTGCAGTCTTTCTTAGGAGATCTTGATTGAACAGCACTCGCACAGGTTGACGAGCACCGTTTTGGCAAGTTCCAACTTGCTGTGGAAATCGCGCACACATTCCCTAGTCTGGGCTGCATTGAGGAAAACACTAGGCTTCGCCTTCCTTCCAGGACCTCCTACCTGAAGTCACCCTGCCTCCAGGAGAAAAACGGCTTGCGTTCGTATTGCAACTAAAGCAGAGTTTTTCCTCTAGCACTGCAGGCTTTTGAAGAGGCACCGGCCCCGAGGCCTAACTAGGGCGTTCCTTGGTTGAGGCCGTGCACTAGATGCAGAACCCCGTGCCTCGAGAAGTTGCTTCAGGGAAGGAACTAGTGGGTACGCTGTGTCTCTTTTGTCTTGTGAGAAACCAGAGTTTTGTATGCTGCCTGTGCACATGGAAATGGGGTCGTGACGGTACTAGCCTTGCTTTTCTCTTTGGAAACCACCATTCTTGCTGCCGTGAAGCTCCCTGAAATTCTCTGCTGTTGACAGGCCTCGACCCACTGTAGCCATGGGTCTGGGAAGAAAATGAGTTTTCTCTGGCTACACACGGAGCTTCAGTGGCCCGGGTGGAACTCATCATGCCATGCTCTACAGCTCAAGGAAATCTCAACGTGAGTCCTTGCCTCGAGGTAAGGCCCTGAGTAGCCATGCAGAAAGGGAGGCATGGAGCTCTTTCCATGAGCTCTTAGTCGCTGTTCTGCTTCACTTTAAAGGAAGTACCCTTTTCAGGACTCCTAGGCCCCTGGGGTGAGCATCATTTTATTCCAATATCTCTGAGTACCTCCACACCCCTGTAGGCCTGCTGAGCAACAACGAGGCCCATTGGTCCCTCGGAGGTCCTCTGTGTCTGCTGAGTCATGGGCAACACCCTGCACTCTTTCTTGTGATATCTTGATTCACAGCACTCGCACAGGTTCAAGAGCCACGTTCTAGCAAGTTCCAACAGGACGTGGAAGTCGCACTCATTCCCTAGTCTGAGCTGCACAGAGAAAAACACTAGGCATTTCCTTCCATCCAGGACCTCCTACCTGAAGTCACCCTGCCTCCAGGAGAAAGACGGCTTGCGTTCCTATTGCAACTAAAGCACAGTTTTTCCTGTAGCGCTGCAGGCTTTTGAAGCGGCATGGGCCCAGAGGCTTGGTGAGGCTGTTCACTAGATGCAAAACACCCTGCCTCGAGAAGTTGATTGAGGGAAGCAACCAGTGTATAGTCTGTGTCTCTTTTGACTTGTTAGAAACCACAGAGATGTATGCTGCCTCTGCCCACGGAAATGGGGGCATGATGGTACTAGCCTTGCTTTCCATTTGGAAAGCTCCATTCTTGCTGTCGTGAAGCTCCCTGAAATTCTCTGCTGTTGACCGCCCCGTGACCACTGTAGGCATGGGTGTGGGAAGAAAATGAGTTTTCTCTGGCTACACACGGAGCTTCACTGGCCGGGGTGGGGCTCACCTTGCCATGCTCTAGAGCCAAAGGGAATCTCCACGTGAGTCCTTGCCTCGAGGTAAGGCCCTGAGTAGCCCTGCAGAAAGGCAGGCATGCAGCTCTTTCCATGAGCTCTTAGTGGAGGTTCTGCTTTATATTAAAGGAAGGACCCTTTTCAGGACTCCTAGGCCCCTCGGGTGAGCATCATTTTGCTTCCAAGATCACTGACTCCCTCCACACCCCTGTGGGCCTGCTGAGCAGCATTGAGTCCCATACGTCCCTCGGAGGCCCTCTGTGTCTGCCGAGTCTCGGGCAACACACTATACGTTACTTCAGGAGAGCTACATTTCCAGAACACTCGAACAGCATCAGAACCACATTTCTAGGCAGTCCAACATGCCCTGGAAGTCTTCGACATTGCCCTCGTCTGAGCTGCTCTGAGGAAACACTCTGCTTAGAATTGATCGAGGACCTCGCTCCTGAAGTCACTCTATTCAAGGAGAAATACAGCATCCTAACATGCTGTGTCGCTCACAGGGCAAGCAACGTTAGAACTTGCCTCGAGGTAAGGCCCGGAAATGCTATGCACAAGCAGAGGCGTGTAGCAGTTTCCATGAGGCCGTAGTCGCTGCTCTGCAGCATTTGAACGCCAGTAGGCTTTTTAGGACACCTCGGTGCCTCGTCTGGTAAACTTATTTCCTGCAAGAACACCGAGTACCCTCAGTCTCACCTGGCCATTCTAAGCAATATCCAGGCCAGGAGCTTTCCGACTCACAGTGTGTATGCCGAGTGAAGGGCTACACAGTGCACTCTTATTGGGACATCTGGATTTAGCCAGCAATCGCACAGATTGACGAGCACCGTTCTGGCAAGTTCCAACATGCCGTGGAAGTCACACTCATTCCCTAGTCTGAGCTGCACAGAGAAAACACTAGGCTTCTCCTTCCATCAAGGACCTCCTACCTGAAATCACCCTGCCTCCAGGAGAAAGACGGCTGCGTTCCTATTGCAACTGAAGCACAGTTTCTCCTGTAGCACTGCAGGCTTTTGAATAGGCAAGGGCCCAGAGGCCTAGCTAAGACTTTCCCTGGTGAGGCCGTTCACTAGAGGTAGAACACCCTGCCTCGAGAAGTTGATTCAGGGAAGCAACCAGTGTGTACTCTGTGTCTCTTTTGACTTGTTAGAAACCACAGAGATGTATGCTGCCTGTGCCCACGGAAATGGGGGTATGATGGTAATAGCCTTGTTTCCCATTTGGAAACCTCCATTCTTGCTGCCGTGAACCTCCCTGAAATTCTCTGCTGTGGACAGGCCCCTGGCTATTGTAGGCATTGGTCTGGGGAGAAAATGAGTTTTCTCTGGCTACCCAGTGTGCTTCATACCCAGGGCTGGGACTCATCTTGCCATGCTCTAGAGCTATAAGGAATCTCAACGTCAGTCCTTGCCTCGAGGTAAGGCCCTGAGTAGCCATGCAGAAAGGGAGGCATGCAGCTCTTTCCATGAGCTCTTAGTCGCTGTTCTCCTTTATATTAAAGGAAGTAGCCTTTTCAGCACTCCTAGGACCCTCGGGGCAGCCTCATTTTAGTACCAAGATCACTGAGTACCTCCAGACCCCTGTTGGCTTGCTGAGCAACAACGAGGCCCATAGGTCCCTCGGAGGTCCTCTGTGTCTGCTGAGTCATGGGCAACACACTGCACTCTTTCTTGGCATATCTTGGTTTCACAGCACTCGCACAGGTTCACGAGCACCGTTCTGGCAAGTTCCGACTTGCTGTGGAAGTCGCACACATTCCCTAGTCTGAGCTGCACTGAGAAAAACACTAGGCTTCCCCTTCCTTCCAGGAACTCCTACCTGAAGTCACCCTGCCTCCAGGAGAAAGACGCCTTGCTTCCTATTGCAACTAAAGCACAGTTTTTCCTATAGCACTGCAAGCTTTTGAATAGGCACGAGCCCAGAGGCCTAGCTAGGGCGTTCCTTGGTTGAGGCAGTTCACTAGATGCAGAACACCCTGCCACGAGAATTTGATTCAGGGAAGGAAGCAGTGTGTAATCTGTGTCTCTTTTGAGTTGTGTGAAACCACAGGGATGTATGCTGTTTGTGCCTAGGGAAATGTGGGCATGTTGGTAGTAGCCTTGCTTATCCATTTTGAAAGCTCCATTCATGCTGCCTTGAAGCTCCCTGAATTCTCTGCTGTTGACAGGACCCTGGCTATTGTAGGCATTGGTCTGGGAAGAAAATGAGTTTTCTCTGGCTACACAGGGTGCTTCATTATCCGGGGTGGGACTCATCTTGCCATGCTCTAGAGCTAAAGGGAATCTCAACGTGAGTCCTTGCCTCGAGGTAAGGCCCTGAGTAGCCAGACAGAAAGGGAGGCATGCAGCTCTTTCCATGAGCTCTTAGTCGCTGTTCTGCTTTATTTTAAAGGAAGTACACTTTTCAGCACTCCTAGGCCCCTCGGGTGAGCATCATTTTCGTTCCAAGATTTACTGAGATCCTCCACACTCCTGTAGGCCTGCTGAGCAACAAAGTGGCCCATATGTCCCTCGGAGCTCCTCTGTGTCTGCTGAGTCATGGGCAACGCACTGCAGTCTTTCTTAGGATATCTTGATTGAACAGCACTCGCACAGGTTGACGAGCACCGTTTTGGCAAGTTCCAACTTGCTGTGGAAATCGCGCACACATTCCCTAGTCTGGGCTGCATTGAGGAAAACACTAGGCTTCGCCTTCCTTCCAGGACCTCCTACCTGAAGTCACCCTGCCTCCAGGAGAAAAACGGCTTGCGTTCGTATTGCAACTAAAGCAGAGTTTTTCCTCTAGCACTGCAGGCTTTTGAAGAGGCACCGGCCCCGAGGCCTAACTAGGGCATTCCTTGGTTGAGGCCGTGCACTAGATGCAGAACCCCGTGCCTCGAGAAGTTGCTTCAGGGAAGGAACTAGTGGGTACGCTGTGTCTCTTTTGTCTTGTGAGAAACCAGAGTTTTGTATGCTGCCTGTGCACATGGAAATGGGGTCGTGACGGTACTAGCCTTGCTTTTCTCTTTGGAAACCACCATTCTTGCTGCCGTGAAGCTCCCTGAAATTCTCTGCTGTTGACAGGCCTCGACCCACTGTAGCCATGGGTCTGGGAAGAAAATGAGTTTTCTCTGGCTACACACGGAGCTTCAGTGGCCCGGGTGGAACTCATCATGCCATGCTCTACAGCTCAAGGAAATCTCAACGTGAGTCCTTGCCTCGAGGTAAGGCCCTGAGTAGCCAGACAGAAAGGGAGGCATGCAGCTCTTTCCATGAGCTCTTAGTCGCTGTTCTGCTTTATTTTAAAGGAAGTACACTTTTCAGCACTCCTAGGCCCCTCGGGTGAGCATCATTTTCGTTCCAATATTTACTGAGATCCTCCACACTCCTGTAGGCCTGCTGAGCAACAACGTGGCCCATATGTCCCTCGGAGTTCCTCTGTGTCTGCTGAGTCATGGGCAACACACTGCAGTCTTTCTTAGGAGATCTTGATTGAACAGCTCTCGCACAGGTTGACGAGCACCGTTTTGGCAAGTTCCAACTTGCTGTGGAAATCGCGCACACATTCCCTAGTCTGGGCTGCATTGAGGAAAACACTAGGCTTCGCCTTCCTTCCAGGACCTCCTACCTGAAGTCACCCTGCCTCCAGGAGAAAAACGGCTTGCGTTCGTATTGCAACTAAAGCAGAGTTTTTCCTCTAGCACTGCAGGCTTTTGAAGAGGCACCGGCCCCGAGGCCTAACTAGGGCGTTCCTTGGTTGAGGCCGTGCACTAGATGCAGAACCCCGTGCCTCGAGAAGTTGCTTCAGGGAAGGAACTAGTGGGTACGCTGTGTCTCTTTTGTCTTGTGAGAAACCAGAGTTTTGTATGCTGCCTGTGCACATGGAAATGGGGTCGTGACGGTACTAGCCTTTCTTTGCTCTTTGGAAACCACCATTCTTGCTGCCGTGAAGCTCCCTGAAATTCTCTGCTGTTGACAGGCCTCGACCCACTGTAGCCATGGGTCTGGGAAGAAAATGAGTTTTCTCTGGCTACACACGGAGCTTCAGTGGCCCGGGTGGAACTCATCATGCCATGCTCTACAGCTCAAGGAAATCTCAACGTGAGTCCTTGCCTCGAGGTAAGGCCCTGAGTAGCCATGCCGAAAGGGAGGCATGGAGCTCTTTCCATGAGCTCTTAGTCGCTGTTCTGCTTCACTTTAAAGGAAGTACCCTTTTCAGGACTCCTAGGCCCCTGGGGTGAGCATCATTTTATTCCAATATCTCTGAGTACCTCCACACCCCTGTAGGCCTGCTGAGCAACAACGAGGCCCATTGGTCCCTCGGAGGTCCTCTGTGTCTGCTGAGTCATGGGCAACACCCTGCACTCTTTCTTGTGATATCTTGATTCACAGCACTCGCACAGGTTCAAGAGCCACGTTCTAGCAAGTTCCAACAGGACGTGGAAGTCGCACTCATTCCCTAGTCTGAGCTGCACAGAGAAAAACACTAGGCATCTCCTTCCATCCAGGACCTCCTACCTGAAGTCACCCTGCCTCCAGGAGAAAGACGGCTTGCGTTCCTATTGCAACTAAAGCACAGTTTTTCCTGTAGCGCTGCAGGCTTTTGAAGCGGCATGGGCCCAGAGGCTTGGTGAGGCTGTTCACTAGATGCAAAACACCCTGCCTCGAGAAGTTGATTGAGGGAAGCAACCAGTGTGTAGTCTGTGTCTCTTTTGACTTGTTAGAAACCACAGAGATGTATGCTGCCTCTGCCCACGGAAATGGGGGCATGATGGTACTAGCCTTGCTTTCCATTTGGAAAGCTCCATTCTTGCTGTCGTGAAGCTCCCTGAAATTCTCTGCTGTTGACCGCCCCGTGACCACTGTAGGCATGGGTGTGGGAAGAAAATGAGTTTTCTCTGGCTACACACGGAGCTTCACTGGCCGGGGTGGGGCTCACCTTGCCATGCTCTAGAGCCAAAGGGAATCTCCACGTGAGTCCTTGCCTCGAGGTAAGGCCCTGAGTAGCCCTGCAGAAAGGCAGGCATGCAGCTCTTTCCATGAGCTCTTAGTGGAGGTTCTGCTTTATATTAAAGGAAGGACCCTTTTCAGGACTCCTAGGCCCCTCGGGTGAGCATCATTTTGCTTCCAAGATCACTGACTCCCTCCACACCCCTGTGGGCCTGCTGAGCAGCATTGAGTCCCATACGTCCCTCGGAGGCCCTCTGTGTCTGCCGAGTCTCGGGCAACACACTATACGTTACTTCAGGAGAGCTACATTTCCAGAACACTCGAACAGCATCAGAACCACATTTCTAGGCAGTCCAACATGCCCTGGAAGTCTTCGACATTGCCCTCGTCTGAGCTGCTCTGAGGAAACACTCTGCTTAGAATTGATCGAGGACCTCGCTCCTGAAGTCACTCTATTCAAGGAGAAATACAGCATCCTAACATGCTGTGTCGCTCACAGGGCAAGCAACGTGAGAACTTGCCTCGAGGTAAGGCCCGGAAATGCTATGCACAAGCAGAGGCGTGTAGCAGTTTCCATGAGGCCGTAGTCGCTGCTCTGCAGCATTTGAACGCCAGTAGGCTTTTTAGGACACCTCGGTGCCTCGTCTGGTAAACTTATTTCCTGCAAGAACACCGAGTACCCTCAGTCTCACCTGGCCATTCTAAGCAATATCCAGGCCAGGAGCTTTCCGACTCACAGTGTGTATGCCGAGTGAAGGGCTACACAGTGCACTCTTATTGGGACATCTGGATTTAGCCAGCAATCGCACAGATTGACGAGCACCGTTCTGGCAAGTTCCAACATGCCGTGGAAGTCACACTCATTCCCTAGTCTGAGCTGCACAGAGAAAACACTAGGCTTCTCCTTCCATCAAGGACCTCCTACCTGAAATCACCCTGCCTCCAGGAGAAAGACGGCTGCGTTCCTATTGCAACTGAAGCACAGTTTCTCCTGTAGCACTGCAGGCTTTTGAATAGGCAAGGGCCCAGAGGCCTAGCTAAGACTTTCCCTGGTGAGGCCGTTCACTAGAGGTAGAACACCCTGCCTCGAGAAGTTGATTCAGGGAAGCAACCAGTGTGTACTCTGTGTCTCTTTTGACTTGTTAGAAACCACAGAGATGTATGCTGCCTGTGCCCACGGAAATGGGGGTATGATGGTAATAGCCTTGTTTCCCATTTGGAAACCTCCATTCTTGCTGCCGTGAACCTCCCTGAAATTCTCTGCTGTGGACAGGCCCCTGGCTATTGTAGGCATTGGTCTGGGGAGAAAATGAGTTTTCTCTGGCTACCCAGTGTGCTTCATACCCAGGGCTGGGACTCATCTTGCCATGCTCTAGAGCTATAAGGAATCTCAACGTCAGTCCTTGCCTCGAGGTAAGGCCCTGAGTAGCCATGCAGAAAGGGAGGCATGCAGCTCTTTCCATGAGCTCTTAGTCGCTGTTCTCCTTTATATTAAAGGAAGTAGCCTTTTCAGCACTCCTAGGACCCTCGGGGCAGCCTCATTTTAGTACCAAGATCACTGAGTACCTCCAGACCCCTGTTGGCTTGCTGAGCAACAACGAGGCCCATAGGTCCCTCGGAGGTCCTCTGTGTCTGCTGAGTCATGGGCAACACACTGCACTCTTTCTTGGCATATCTTGGTTTCACAGCACTCGCACAGGTTCACGAGCACCGTTCTGGCAAGTTCCGACTTGCTGTGGAAGTCGCACACATTCCCTAGTCTGAGCTGCACTGAGAAAAACACTAGGCTTCCCCTTCCTTCCAGGAACTCCTACCTGAAGTCACCCTGCCTCCAGGAGAAAGACGCCTTGCTTCCTATTGCAACTAAAGCACAGTTTTTCCTATAGCACTGCAAGCTTTTGAATAGGCACGAGCCCAGAGGCCTAGCTAGGGCGTTCCTTGGTTGAGGCAGTTCACTAGATGCAGAACACCCTGCCACGAGAATTTGATTCAGGGAAGGAAGCAGTGTGTAATCTGTGTCTCTTTTGAGTTGTGTGAAACCACAGGGATGTATGCTGTTTGTGCCTAGGGAAATGTGGGCATGTTGGTAGTAGACTTGCTTATCCATTTTGAAAGCTCCATTCATGCTGCCTTGAAGCTCCCTGAATTCTCTGCTGTTGACAGGACCCTGGCTATTGTAGGCATTGGTCTGGGAAGAAAATGAGTTTTCTCTGGCTACACAGGGTGCTTCATTATCCGGGGTGGGACTCATCTTGCCATGCTCTAGAGCTAAAGGGAATCTCAACGTGAGTCCTTGCCTCGAGGTAAGGCCCTGAGTAGCCAGACAGAAAGGGAGGCATGCAGCTCTTTCCATGAGCTCTTAGTCGCTGTTCTGCTTTATTTTAAAGGAAGTACACTTTTCAGCACTCCTAGGCCCCTCGGGTGAGCATCATTTTCGTTCCAAGATTTACTGAGATCCTCCACACTCCTGTAGGCCTGCTGAGCAACAAAGTGGCCCATATGTCCCTCGGAGCTCCTCTGTGTCTGCTGAGTCATGGGCAACGCACTGCAGTCTTTCTTAGGATATCTTGATTGAACAGCACTCGCACAGGTTGACGAGCACCGTTTTGGCAAGTTCCAACTTGCTGTGGAAATCGCGCACACATTCCCTAGTCTGGGCTGCATTGAGGAAAACACTAGGCTTCGCCTTCCTTCCAGGACCTCCTACCTGAAGTCACCCTGCCTCCAGGAGAAAAACGGCTTGCGTTCGTATTGCAACTAAAGCAGAGTTTTTCCTCTAGCACTGCAGGCTTTTGAAGAGGCACCGGCCCCGAGGCCTAACTAGGGCATTCCTTGGTTGAGGCCGTGCACTAGATGCAGAACCCCGTGCCTCGAGAAGTTGCTTCAGGGAAGGAACTAGTGGGTACGCTGTGTCTCTTTTGTCTTGTGAGAAACCAGAGTTTTGTATGCTGCCTGTGCACATGGAAATGGGGTCGTGACGGTACTAGCCTTGCTTTTCTCTTTGGAAACCACCATTCTTGCTGCCGTGAAGCTCCCTGAAATTCTCTGCTGTTGACAGGCCTCGACCCACTGTAGCCATGGGTCTGGGAAGAAAATGAGTTTTCTCTGGCTACACACGGAGCTTCAGTGGCCCGGGTGGAACTCATCATGCCATGCTCTACAGCTCAAGGAAATCTCAACGTGAGTCCTTGCCTCGAGGTAAGGCCCTGAGTAGCCAGACAGAAAGGGAGGCATGCAGCTCTTTCCATGAGCTCTTAGTCGCTGTTCTGCTTTATTTTAAAGGAAGTACACTTTTCAGCACTCCTAGGCCCCTCGGGTGAGCATCATTTTCGTTCCAATATTTACTGAGATCCTCCACACTCCTGTAGGCCTGCTGAGCAACAACGTGGCCCATATGTCCCTCGGAGTTCCTCTGTGTCTGCTGAGTCATGGGCAACACACTGCAGTCTTTCTTAGGAGATCTTGATTGAACAGCTCTCGCACAGGTTGACGAGCACCGTTTTGGCAAGTTCCAACTTGCTGTGGAAATCGCGCACACATTCCCTAGACTGGGCTGCATTGAGGAAAACACTAGGCTTCGCCTTCCTTCCAGGACCTCCTACCTGAAGTCACCCTGCCTCCAGGAGAAAAACGGCTTGCGTTCGTATTGCAACTAAAGCAGAGTTTTTCCTCTAGCACTGCAGGCTTTTGAAGAGGCACCGGCCCCGAGGCCTAACTAGGGCGTTCCTTGGTTGAGGCCGTGCACTAGATGCAGAACCCCGTGCCTCGAGAAGTTGCTTCAGGGAAGGAACTAGTGGGTACGCTGTGTCTCTTTTGTCTTGTGAGAAACCAGAGTTTTGTATGCTGCCTGTGCACATGGAAATGGGGTCGTGACGGTACTAGCCTTGCTTTTCTCTTTGGAAACCACCATTCTTGCTGCAGTGAAGCTCCCTGAAATTCTCTGCTGTTGACAGGCCTCGACCCACTGTAGCCATGGGTCTGGGAAGAAAATGAGTTTTCTCTGGCTACACACGGAGCTTCAGTGGCCCGGGTGGAACTCATCATGCCATGCTCTACAGCTCAAGGAAATCTCAACGTGAGTCCTTGCCTCGAGGTAAGGCCCTGAGTAGCCATGCCGAAAGGGAGGCATGGAGCTCTTTCCATGAGCTCTTAGTCGCTGTTCTGCTTCACTTTAAAGGAAGTACCCTTTTCAGGACTCCTAGGCCCCTGGGGTGAGCATCATTTAATTCCAATATCTCTGAGTACCTCCACACCCCTGTAGGCCTGCTGAGCAACAACGAGGCCCATTGGTCCCTCGGAGGTCCTCTGTGTCTGCTGAGTCATGGGCAACACCCTGCACTCTTTCTTGTGATATCTTGATTCACAGCACTCGCACAGGTTCAAGAGCCACGTTCTAGCAAGTTCCAACAGGACGTGGAAGTCGCACTCATTCCCTAGTCTGAGCTGCACAGAGAAAAACACTAGGCATCTCCTTCCATCCAGGACCTCCTACCTGAAGTCACCCTGCCTCCAGGAGAAAGACGGCTTGCGTTCCTATTGCAACTAAAGCACAGTTTTTCCTGTAGCGCTGCAGGCTTTTGAAGCGGCATGGGCCCAGAGGCTTGGTGAGGCTGTTCACTAGATGCAAAACACCCTGCCTCGAGAAGTTGATTGAGGGAAGCAACCAGTGTGTAGTCTGTGTCTCTTTTGACTTGTTAGAAACCACAGAGATGTATGCTGCCTCTGCCCACGGAAATGGGGGCATGATGGTACTAGCCTTGCTTTCCATTTGGAAAGCTCCATTCTTGCTGTCGTGAAGCTCCCTGAAATTCTCTGCTGTTGACCGCCCCGTGACCACTGTAGGCATGGGTGTGGGAAGAAAATGAGTTTTCTCTGGCTACACACGGAGCTTCACTGGCCGGGGTGGGGCTCACCTTGCCATGCTCTAGAGCCAAAGGGAATCTCCACGTGAGTCCTTGCCTCGAGGTAAGGCCCTGAGTAGCCCTGCAGAAAGGGAGGCATGCAGCTCTTTCCATGAGCTCTTAGTGGAGGTTCTGCTTTATATTAAAGGAAGGACCCTTTTCAGGACTCCTAGGTCTCTCGGGTGAGCATCATTTTGCTTCCAAGATCACTGACTCCCTCCACACCCCTGTGGGCCCGCTGAGCAGCATTGAGTCCCATACGTCCCTCGGAGGCCCTCTGTGTCTGCCGAGTCTCGGGCAACACACTCTACGTTACTTCAGGAGAGCTACATTTCCAGAACCCTCGAACAGCATCAGAACCACATTTCTAGGCAGTCCAACATGCCCTGGAAGTCTTCGACATTGCCCTCGTCTGAGCTGCTCTGAGGAAACACTCTGCTTAGAATTGATCGAGGACCTCGCTCCTGAAGTCACTCTAGTCAAGGAGAAATACAGCACCCTAACATGCTGTGTCGCTCACAGGGCATGCAACGTGAGAACTTGCCTCGAGGTAAGGCCCGGAAATGCTATGCACAAGCAGAGGCGTGTAGCAGTTTCCATGAGGCCGTAGTCGGTGCTCTGCAGCATTTGAACGCCAGTAGGCTTTTTAGGACACCTCGGTGCCTCGTCTGGTAAACTTATTCCCTGCAAGAACACCGAGTACCCTCAGTCTCACCTGGCCATTCTAAGCAATATCCAGGCCAGGAGCTTTCCGACTCACAGTGTGTATGCCGAGTGAAGGGCTACACAGTGCACTCTTATTGGGACATCTGGATTTAGCCAGCAATCGCACAGATTGACGAGCACCGTTCTGGCAAGTTCCAACATGCCGTGGAAGTCACACTCATTCCCTAGTCTGAGCTGCACAGAGAAAAACACTAGGCTTCTCCTTCCATCCAGGACCTCCTACCTGAAGTCACCCTGCCTCCAGGAGAAAGACGGCTGCGTTCCAATTGCAACTGAAGCACAGTTTCTCCTGTAGCACTGCAGGCTTTTGAATAGGCAAGGGCCCAGAGGCCTAGCTAAGGCTTTCCCTGGTGAGGCCGTTCACTAGAGGTAGAACACCCTGCCTCGAGAAGTTGATTCAGGGAAGCAACCAGTGTGTACTCTGTGTCTCTTTTGACTTGTTAGAAACCACAGAGATGTATGCTGCCTGTGCCCACGGAAATGGGGGTATGATGGTAATAGCCTTGTTTCCCATTTGGAAACCTCCATTCTTGCTGCCGTGAAGCTCCCTGAAATTCTCTGCTGTGGACAGGCCCCTGGCTATTGTAGGCATTGGTCTGGGGAGAAAATGAGTTTTCTCTGGCTACCCAGTGTGCTTCATACCCGGGGCTGGGACTCATCTTGCCATGCTCTAGAGCTATAAGGAATCTCAACGTCAGTCCTTGCCTCGAGGTAAGGCCCTGAGAAGCCATGCAGAAAGGGAGGCATGCAGCTCTTTCCATGAGCTCTTAGTCGCTGTTCTCCTTTATATTAAAGGAAGTAGCCTTTTCAGCACTCCTAGGACCCTCGGGGCAGCCTCATTTTAGTACCAAGATCACTGAGTACCTCCAGACCCCTGTTGGCTTGCTGAGCAACAACGAGGCCCATAGGTCCCTCGGAGGTCCTCTGTGTCTGCTGAGTCATGGGCAACACACTGCACTCTTTCTTGGCAAATCTTGGTTTCACAGCACTCGCACAGGTTCACGAGCACCGTTCTGGCAAGTTCCGACTTGCTGTGGAAGTCGCACACATTCCCTAGTCTGAGCTGCACTGAGAAAAACCCTAGGCTTCCCCTTCCTTCCAGGAACTCCTACCTGAAGTCACCCTGCCTCCAGGAGAAAGACGCCTTGCTTCCTATTGCAACTAAAGCACAGTTTTTCCTATAGCACTGCAAGCTTTTGAATAGGCACGAGCCCAGAGGCCTAGCTAGGGCGTTCCTTGGTTGAGGCAGTTCACTAGATGCAGAACACCCTGCCACGAAAATTTGATTCAGGGAAGGAAGCAGTGTGTAATCTGTGTCTCTTTTGAGTTGTGTGAAACCACAGGGATGTATGCTGTTTGTGCCTAGGGAAATGTGGGCATGTTGGTAGTAGACTTGCTTATCCATTTTGAAAGCTCCATTCATGCTGCCTTGAAGCTCCCTGAATTCTCTGCTGTT
>NC_090832.1:99791928-99895234 GCF_028021215.1 Eschrichtius robustus
ACAAGACAAAAGAGACACAGCGTACCCACTAGTTCCTTCCCTGAAGCAACTTCTCGAGGCACGGCGTTCTGCATCTAGTGCACGGCCTCAACCAAGGAACGCCCTAGTTAGGCCTCGGGGCCGGTGCCTCTTCAAAAGCCTGCAGTGCTAGAGGAAAAACTCTGCTTTAGTTGCAATACGAACGCAAGCCGATTTTCTCCTGGAGGCAGGGTGACTTCAGGTAGGAGGTCCTGGAAGGAAGGCGAAGCCTAGTGTTTTCCTCAATGCAGCTCAGACTAGGGAATGTGTGCGCGATTTCCACAGCAAGTTGGAACTTGCCAAAACGGAGCTCGTCAACCTGTGCGAGTGCTGTTCGATCAAGATCTCCTAAGAAAGACTGCAGTGTGTTGCCCATGACTCAGCAGACACAGAGGAACTCCGAGGGACATATGGGCCACGTTGTTGCTCAGCAGGCCTACAGGAGTGTGGAGGATCTCAGTGATCTTGGAACGAAAAGGATGCTCACCCGAGGGGCCTAGGACTGCTGAAAAGTGTACTTCCTTTAAAATAAAGCAGAACAGCGACTAAGAGCTCATGGAAAGAGCTGCATGCCTCCCTTTCTGTCTGGCTACTCAGGGCCTTACCTCGAGGCAAGGACTCACGTTGAGATTCCCTTTAGCTCTAGAGCATGGCAAGATGAGTCCCACCCCGGATAATGAAGCACCCTGTGTAGCCAGAGAAAACTCATTTTCTTCCCAGACCAATGCCTACAATAGCCAGGGTCCTGTCAACAGCAGAGAATTCAGGGAGCTTCAAGGCAGCATGAATGGAGCTTTCAAAATGGATAAGCAAGTCTACTACCAACATGCCCACATTTCCCTAGGCACAAACAGCATACATCCCTGTGGTTTCACACAACTCAAAAGAGACACAGATTACACACTGTTTCCTTCCCTGAATCAAATTCTCGTGGCAGGGTGTTCTGCATCTAGTGAACTGCCTCAACCAAGGAACGCCCTAGCTAGGCCTCTGGGCTCGTGCCTATTCAAAAGGTTGCAGTGCTATAGGAAAAACTTTGCTTTAGTTGCAATAGGAAGCAAGGCGTCCTTCTCCTGGAGGCAGGGTGACTTCAGGTAGGAGTTCCTGGAAGGAAGGGGAAGCCTAGTGTTTTTCTCAGTGCAGCTCAGACTAGGGAATGTGTGCGACTTCCACAGCAAGTCGGAACTTGCCAGAAGGGTGCTCGTGAACCTGTGCGAGTGCTGTGAAACCAAGATATCCCAAGAAAGAGTGCAGTGTGTTGCCCATGACTCAGCAGACACAGAGGACCTCCGAGGGACCTAAGGGCCTCGTTGTTGCTCAGCAAGCCAACAGGGGTGTGGAGGTACTCAGTGATCTTGGTACTAAAATGAGGCTGCCCCGAGGGTCCTAGGAGTGCTGAAAAGGCTACTTCCTTTAATATAAAGGAGAACAGCGACTAAGAGCTCATGGAAAGAGCTGCATGCCTCCCTTTCTGCATGGCTACTCAGGGCCTTACCTCGAGGCAAGGACTGACGTTGAGATTCCTTATAGCTCTAGAGCATGGCAAGATGAGTCCCAGCCCTGGGTATGAAGCACACTGGGTAGCCAGAGAAAACTCATTTTCTCCCCAGACCAATGCCTACAATAGCCAGGGGCCTGTCCACAGCAGAGAATTTCAGGGAGCTTCACGGCAGCAAGAATGGAGGTTTCCAAATGGGAAACAAGGCTATTACCATCATACCCCCATTTCCGTGGGCACAGGCAGCATACATCTCTGTGGTTTCTAACAAGTCAAAAGAGACCCAGAGTACACACTGGTTGCTTCCCTGAATCAACTTCTCGAGGCAGGGTGTTCTACCTCTAGTGAACGGCCTCACCAGGGAAAGCCCTAGCTAGGCCTCTGGGCCCTTGCCTATTCAAAAGCCTGCAGTGCTACAGGAGAAACTGTGCTTCAGTTGCAATAGGAACGCAGCCGTCTTTCTCCTGGAGGCAGGGTGACTTCAGGTAGGAGGTCCTGGATGGAAGGAGAAGCCTAGTGTTTTTCTCTGTGCAGCTCAGACTAGGGAATGAGTGTGACTTCCACGGCATGTTGGAACTTGCCAGAACGGTGCTCGTCAATCTGTGCGATTGCTGGCTAAATCCAGATGTCCCAATAAGAGTGCACTGTGTAGCCCTTCACTCGGCATACACACTGTGAGTCGGAAAGCTCCTGGCCTGGATATTGCTTAGAATGGCCAGGTGAGACTGAGGGTACTCGGTGTTCTTGCAGGGAATAAGTTTACCAGACGAGGCACCTAGGTGTCCTAAAAAGCCTACTGGCGTTCAAATGCTGCAGAGCAGCGACTACGGCCTCATGGAAACTGCTACACGCCTCTGCTTGTGCATAGCATTTCAGGGCCTTACCTCGAGGCAAGTTCTCACGTTGCTTGCCCTGTGAGCGACACAGCATGTTAGGATGCTGTATTTCTCCTTGACTAGAGTGACTTCAGGAACGAGGTCCTCGATCAATTCTAAGCAGAGTGTTTCCTCAGAGCAGCTCAGACGAGGGCAATGTCGAAGACTTCCAGGGCATGTTGGACTGCCTAGAAATGTGGTTCTGATGCTGTTCGAGGGTTCTGGAAATGTAGCTCTCCTGAAGTAACGTATAGTGTGTTGCCCGAGACTCGGCAGACACAGAGGGCCTCCGAGGGACGTATGGGACTCAATGCTGCTCAGCAGGCCCACAGGGGTGTGGAGGGAGTCAGTGATCTTGGAAGCAAAATGATGCTCACCCGAGGGGCCTAGGAGTCCTGAAAAGGGTCCTTCCTTTAATATAAAGCAGAACCTCCACTAAGAGCTCATGGAAAGAGCTGCATGCCTCCCTTTCTGCAGGGCTACTCAGGGCCTTACCTCGAGGCAAGGACTCACGTGGAGATTCCCTTTGGCTCTAGAGCATGGCAAGGTGAGCCCCACCCCGGCCAGTGAAGCTCCGTGTGTAGCCAGAGAAAACTCATTTTCTTCCCACACCCATGCCTACAGTGGTCACGGGGCGGTCAACAGCAGAGAATTTCAGGGAGCTTCACGACAGCAAGAATGGAGCTTTCCAAATGGAAAGCAAGGCTAGTACCATCATGCCCCCATTTCCGTGGGCAGAGGCAGCATATATCTCTGTGGTTTCTAACAAGTCAAAAGAGACACAGACTACACACTGGTTGCTTCCCTCAATCAACTTCTCGAGGCAGGGTGTTTTGCATCTAGTGAACGGCCTCACCAAGGAACGCCCTAGCGAAGCCTCTGGGCCCATGCCGCTTCAAAAGCCTGCAGCGCTACAGGAAAAACTGTGCTTTAGTTGCAAAAGGAACGCAAACCGTCTTTCTCCTGGAGGCAGGGTGACTTCAGGTAGGAGGTCCTGGATGGAAGGAGATGCCTAGTGTTTTTCTCTGTGCAGCTCAGACTAGGGAATGAGTGCGACTTCCACGTCCTGTTGGAACTTGCTAGAACGTGGCTCTTGAACCTGTGCGAGTGCTGTGAATCAAGATATCACAAGAAAGAGTGCAGGGTGTTGCCCATGACTCAGCAGACACAGAGGACCTCCGAAGGACCAATGGGCCTCGTTGTTGCTCAGCAGGCCTACAGGGGTGTGGAGGTACTCAGAGATATTGGAATAAAATGATGCTCACCCCAGGGGCCTAGGAGTCCTGAAAAGGGTACTTCCTTTAAAGTAAAGCAGAACAGCGACTAAGAGCTCATGGAAAGAGCTCCATGCCTCCCTTTCGGCATGGCTACTCAGGGCCTTACCTCGAGGCAAGGACTCACGTTGAGATTTCCTTGAGCTGTAGAGCATGGCATGATGAGTTCCACCCCGGCCACTGAAGCTCCGTGTGCAGCCAGAGAAAACTCATTTTCTTCCCAGACCCATGGCTACAGTGGGTCGAGGCCTGTCAACAGCAGAGAATTTCAGGGAGCTTCACGGCAGCAAGAATGGAGGTTTCCAAAGAGAAAAGCAAGGCTAGTACCATCACGACCCCATTTCCATGTGCACAGGCAGCATCCAAAACTCTGGTTTCTCACAAGACAAAAGAGACACAGCGTACCCACTAGTTCCTTCCCTGAAGCAACTTCTCGAGGCACGGCGTTCTGCATCTAGTGCACGGCCTCAACCAAGGAACGCCCTAGTTAGGCCTCGGTGCCGGTGCCTCTTCAAAAGCCTGCAGTGCTAGAGGAAAAACTCTGCTTTAGTTGCAATACGAACGCAAGCCGATTTTCTCCTGGAGGCAGGGTGACTTCAGGTAGGAGGTCCTGGAAGGAAGGCGAAGCGTAGTGTTTTCCTCAATGCAGCTCAGACTAGGGAATGTGTGCGCGATTTCCACAGCAAGTTGGAACTTGCCAAAACGGTGCTCGTCAACCTGTGCGAGTGCTGTTCGATCGAGATATCCTAAGAAAGACTGCAGTGTGTTGCCCATGACTCAGCAGACACAGAGGAACTCCGAGGGACATATGGGCCACGTTGTTGCTCAGCAGGCCTACAGGAGTGTGGAGGATCTCAGTGATCTTGGAACGAAAAGGATGCTCACCCGAGGGGCCTAGGAGTGCTGAAAAGTGTACTTCCTTTAAAATAAAGCAGAACAGCGACTAAGAGCTCATGGAAAGAGCTGCATGCCTCCCTTTCTGTCTGGCTACTCAGGGCCTTAACTCGAGGCAAGGACTCACGTTGAGATTCCCTTTAGCTCTAGAGCATGGCAAGATGAGTCCCACCCCGGATAATGAAGCACCCTGTGTAGCCAGAGAAAACTCATTTTCTTCCCAGACCAATGCCTACAATAGCCAGGGTCCTGTCAACAGCAGAGAATTCAGGGAGCTTCAAGGCAGCATGAATGGAGCTTTCAAAATGGATAAGCAAGTCTACTACCAACATGCCCACATTTCCCTAGGCACAAACAGCATACATCCCTGTGGTTTCACACAACTCAAAAGAGACACAGATTACACACTGCTTCCTTCCCTGAATCAAATTCTCGTGGCAGGGTGTTCTGCATCTAGTGAACTGCCTCAACCAAGGAACGCCCTAGCTAGGCCTCTGGGCTCGTGCCTATTCAAAAGCTTGCAGTGCTATAGGAAAAACTGTGCTTTAGTTGCAATAGGAAGCAAGGCGTCCTTCTCCTGGAGGCAGGGTGACTTCAGGTAGGAGTTCCTGGAAGGAAGGGGAAGCCTAGTGTTTTTCTCAGTGCAGCTCAGACTAGGGAATGTGTGCGACTTCCACAGCAAGTCGGAACTTGCCAGAAGGGTGCTCGTGAACCTGTGCGAGTGCTGTGAAACCAAGATATCCCAAGAAAGAGTGCAGTGTGTTGCCCATGACTCAGCAGACACAGAGGACCTCCGAGGGACCTAAGGGCCTCGTTGTTGCTCAGCAAGCCAACAGGGGTGTGGAGGTACTCAGTGATCTTGGTACTAAAATGAGGCTGCCCCGAGGGTCCTAGGAGTGCTGAAAAGGCTACTTCCTTTAATATAAAGGAGAACAGCGACTAAGAGCTCATGGAAAGAGCTGCATGCCTCCCTTTCTGCATGGCTACTCAGGGCCTTACCTCGAGGCAAGGACTGACGTTGAGATTCCTTATAGCTCTAGAGCATGGCAAGATGAGTCCCAGCCCTGGGTATGAAGCACACTGGGTAGCCAGAGAAAACTCATTTTCTCCCCAGACCAATGCCTACAATAGCCAGGGGCCTGTCCACAGCAGAGAATTTCAGGGAGCTTCACGGCAGCAAGAATGGAGGTTTCCAAATGGGAAACAAGGCTATTACCATCATACCCCCATTTCCGTGGGCACAGGCAGCATACATCTCTGTGGTTTCTAACAAGTCAAAAGAGACCCAGAGTACACACTGGTTGCTTCCCTGAATCAACTTCTCGAGGCAGGGTGTTCTACCTCTAGTGAACGGCCTCACCAGGGAAAGCCCTAGCTAGGCCTCTGGGCCCTTGCCTATTCAAAAGCCTGCAGTGCTACAGGAGAAACTGTGCTTCAGTTGCAATAGGAACGCAGCCGTCTTTCTCCTGGAGGCAGGGTGACTTCAGGTAGGAGGTCCTGGATGGAAGGAGAAGCCTAGTGTTTTTCTCTGTGCAGCTCAGACTAGGGAATGAGTGTGACTTCCACGGCATGTTGGAACTTGCCAGAACGGTGCTCCTCAATCTGTGCGATTGCTGGCTAAATCCAGATGTCCCAATAAGAGTGCACTGTGTAGCCCTTCACTCGGCATACACACTGTGAGTCGGAAAGCTCCTGGCCTGGATATTGCTTAGAATGGCCAGGTGAGACTGAGGGTACTCGGTGTTCTTGCAGGGAATAAGTTTACCAGACGAGGCACCTAGGTGTCCTAAAAAGCCTACTGGCATTCAAATGCTGCAGAGCAGCGACTACGGCCTCATGGAAACTGCTACACGCCTCTGCTTGTGCATAGCATTTCAGGGCCTTACCTCGAGGCAAGTTCTCACGTTGCTTGCCCTGTGAGCGACACAGCATGTTAGGATGCTGTATTTCTCCTTGACTAGAGTGACTTCAGGAACGAGGTCCTCGATCAATTCTAAGCAGAGTGTTTCCTCAGAGCAGCTCAGACGAGGGCAATGTCGAAGACTTCCAGGGCATGTTGGACTGCCTAGAAATGTGGTTCTGATGCTGTTCGAGGGTTCTGGAAATGTAGCTCTCCTGAAGTAACGTATAGTGTGTTGCCCGAGACTCGGCAGACACAGAGGGCCTCCGAGGGACGTATGGGACTCAATGCTGCTCAGCAGGCCCACAGGGGTGTGGAGGGAGTCAGTGATCTTGGAAGCAAAATGATGCTCACCCGAGGGGCCTAGGAGTCCTGAAAAGGGTCCTTCCTTTAATATAAAGCAGAACCTCCACTAAGAGCTCATGGAAAGAGCTGCATGCCTCCCTTTCTGCAGGGCTACTCAGGGCCTTACCTCGAGGCAAGGACTCACGTGGAGATTCCCTTTGGCTCTAGAGCATGGCAAGGTGAGCCCCACCCCGGCCAGTGAAGCTCCGTGTGTAGCCAGAGAAAACTCATTTTCTTCCCACACCCATGCCTACAGTGGTCACGGGGCGGTCAACAGCAGAGAATTTCAGGGAGCTTCACGACAGCAAGAATGGAGCTTTCCAAATGGAAAGCAAGGCTAGTACCATCATGCCCCCATTTCCGTGGGCAGAGGCAGCATATATCTCTGTGGTTTCTAACAAGTCAAAAGAGACACAGACTACACACTGGTTGCTTCCCTCAATCAACTTCTCGAGGCAGGGTGTTTTGCATCTAGTGAACGGCCTCACCAAGGAACGCCCTAGCGAAGCCTCTGGGCCCATGCTGCTTCAAAAGCCTGCAGCGCTACAGGAAAAACTGTGCTTTAGTTGCAAAAGGAACGCAAACCGTCTTTCTCCTGGAGGCAGGGTGACTTCAGGTAGGAGGTCCTGGATGGAAGGAGATGCCTAGTGTTTTTCTCTGTGCAGCTCAGACTAGGGAATGAGTGTGACTTCCACGTCCTGTTGGAACTTGCTAGAACGTGGCTCTTGAACCTGTGCGAGTGCTGTGAATCAAGATATCACAAGAAAGAGTGCAGGGTGTTGCCCATGACTCAGCAGACACAGAGGACCTCCGAGGGACCAATGGTCCTCGTTGTTGCTCAACAGGCCTACAGGGGTGTGGAGGTACTCAGAGATATTGGAATAAAATGATGCTCACCCCAGGGGCCTAGGAGTCCTGAAAAGGGTACTTCCTTTAAAGTAAAGCAGAACAGCGACTAAGAGCTCATGGAAAGAGCTCCATGCCTCCCTTTCGGCATGGCTACTCAGGGCCTTACCTCGAGGCAAGGACTCACGTTGAGATTTCCTTGAGCTGTAGAGCATGGCATGATGAGTTCCACCCCGGCCACTGAAGCTCCGTGTGCAGCCAGAGAAAACTCATTTTCTTCCCAGACCCATGGCTACAGTGGTCACGGGGCGGTCAACAGCAGAGAATTTCAGGGAGCTTCACGGCAGCAAGAATGGAGGTTTCCAAAGAGAAAAGCAAGGCTAGTACCATCACGACCCCATTTCCATGTGCACAGGCAGCATCCAAAACTCTGGTTTCTCACAAGACAAAAGAGACACAGCGTACCCACTAGTTCCTTCCCTGAAGCAACTTCTCGAGGCACGGCGTTCTGCATCTAGTGCACGGCCTCAACCAAGGAACGCCCTAGTTAGGCCTCGGGGCCGGTGCCTCTTCAAAAGCCTGCAGTGCTAGAGGAAAAACTCTGCTTTAGTTGCAATACGAACGCAAGCCGATTTTCTCCTGGAGGCAGGGTGACTTCAGGTAGGAGGTCCTGGAAGGAAGGCGAAGCCTAGTGTTTTCCTCAATGCAGCTCAGACTAGGGAATGTGTGCGCGATTTCCACAGCAAGTTGGAACTTGCCAAAACGGAGCTCGTCAACCTGTGCGAGTGCTGTTCGATCAAGATCTCCTAAGAAAGACTGCAGTGTGTTGCCCATGACTCAGCAGACACAGAGGAACTCCGAGGGACATATGGGCCACGTTGTTGCTCAGCAGGCCTACAGGAGTGTGGAGGATCTCAGTGATCTTGGAACGAAAAGGATGCTCACCCGAGGGGCCTAGGACTGCTGAAAAGTGTACTTCCTTTAAAATAAAGCAGAACAGCGACTAAGAGCTCATGGAAAGAGCTGCATGCCTCCCTTTCTGTCTGGCTACTCAGGGCCTTACCTCGAGGCAAGGACTCACGTTGAGATTCCCTTTAGCTCTAGAGCATGGCAAGATGAGTCCCACCCCGGATAATGAAGCACCCTGTGTAGCCAGAGAAAACTCATTTTCTTCCCAGACCAATGCCTACAATAGCCAGGGTCCTGTCAACAGCAGAGAATTCAGGGAGCTTCAAGGCAGCATGAATGGAGCTTTCAAAATGGATAAGCAAGTCTACTACCAACATGCCCACATTTCCCTAGGCACAAACAGCATACATCCCTGTGGTTTCACACAACTCAAAAGAGACACAGATTACACACTGCTTCCTTCCCTGAATCAAATTCTCGTGGCAGGGTGTTCTGCATCTAGTGAACTGCCTCAACCAAGGAACGCCCTAGCTAGGCCTCTGGGCTCGTGCCTATTCAAAAGCTTGCAGTGCTATAGGAAAAACTGTGCTTTAGTTGCAATAGGAAGCAAGGCGTCCTTCTCCTGGAGGCAGGGTGACTTCAGGTAGGAGTTCCTGGAAGGAAGGGGAAGCCTAGTGTTTTTCTCAGTGCAGCTCAGACTAGGGAATGTGTGCGACTTCCACAGCAAGTCGGAACTTGCCAGAACGGTGCTCGTGAACCTGTGCGAGTGCTGTGAAACCAAGATATCCCAAGAAAGAGTGCAGTGTGTTGCCCATGACTCAGCAGACACAGAGGACCTCCGATGGACCTAAGGGCCTCGTTGTTGCTCAGCAAGCCAACAGGGGTGTGGAGGTACTCAGTGATCTTGGTACTAAAATGAGGCTGCCCCGAGGGTCCTAGGAGTGCTGAAAAGGCTACTTCCTTTAATATAAAGGAGAACAGCGACTAAGAGCTCATGGAAAGAGCTGCATGCCTCCCTTTCTGCATGGCTACTCAGGGCCTTACCTCGAGGCAAGGACTGACGTTGAGATTCCTTATAGCTCTAGAGCATGGCAAGATGAGTCCCAGCCCTGGGTATGAAGCACACTGGGTAGCCAGAGAAAACTCATTTTCTCCCCAGACCAATGCCTACAATAGCCAGGGGCCTGTCCACAGCAGAGAATTTCAGGGAGCTTCACGGCAGCAAGAATGGAGGTTTCCAAATGGGAAACAAGGCTATTACCATCATACCCCCATTTCCGTGGGCACAGGCAGCATACATCTCTGTGGTTTCTAACAAGTCAAAAGAGACCCAGAGTACACACTGGTTGCTTCCCTGAATCAACTTCTCGAGGCAGGGTGTTCTACCTCTAGTGAACGGCCTCACCAGGGAAAGCCCTAGCTAGGCCTCTGGGCCCTTGCCTATTCAAAAGCCTGCAGTGCTACAGGAGAAACTGTGCTTCAGTTGCAATAGGAACGCAGCCGTCTTTCTCCTGGAGGCAGGGTGACTTCAGGTAGGAGGTCCTGGATGGAAGGAGAAGCCTAGTGTTTTTCTCTGTGCAGCTCAGACTAGGGAATGAGTGTGACTTCCACGGCATGTTGGAACTTGCCAGAACGGTGCTCCTCAATCTGTGCGATTGCTGGCTAAATCCAGATGTCCCAATAAGAGTGCACTGTGTAGCCCTTCACTCGGCATACACACTGTGAGTCGGAAAGCTCCTGGCCTGGATATTGCTTAGAATGGCCAGGTGAGACTGAGGGTACTCGGTGTTCTTGCAGGGAATAAGTTTACCAGACGAGGCACCGAGGTGTCCTAAAAAGCCTACTGGCGTTCAAATGCTGCAGAGCAGCGACTACGGCCTCATGGAAACTGCTACACGCCTCTGCTTGTGCATAGCATTTCAGGGCCTTACCTCGAGGCAAGTTCTCACGTTGCTTGCCCTGTGAGCGACACAGCATGTTAGGATGCTGTATTTCTCCTTGACTAGAGTGACTTCAGGAACGAGGTCCTCGATCAATTCTAAGCAGAGTGTTTCCTCAGATCAGCTCAGACGAGGGCAATGTCGAAAACTTCCAGGGCATGTTGGACTGCCTAGAAATGTGGTTCTGATGCTGTTCGAGGGTTCTGGAAATGTAGCTCTCCTGAAGTAACGTATAGTGTGTTGCCCGAGACTCGGCAGACACAGAGGGCCTCCGAGGGACGTATGGGACTCAATGCTGCTCAGCAGGCCCACAGGGGTGTGGAGGGAGTCAGTGATCTTGGAAGCAAAATGATGCTCACCCGAGGGGCCTAGGAGTCCTGAAAAGGGTCCTTCCTTTAATATAAAGCAGAATCTCCACTAAGAGCTCATGGAAAGAGCTGCATGCCTCCCTTTCGGCAGGGCTACTCAGGGCCTTACCTCGAGGCAAGGACTCACGTGGAGATTCCCTTTGGCTCTAGAGCATGGCAAGGTAAGCCCCACCACGGCCAGTGAAGCACCGTGTGTAGCCAGAGAAAACTCATTTTCTTCCCAGACCCATGGCTACAGTGGTCACGGGGCGGTCAACAGCAGAGAATTTCAGGGAGCTTCACGACAGCAAGAATGGAGCTTTCCAAATGGAAAGCAAGGCTAGTACCATCATGCCCCCATTTCCGTGGGCAGAGGCAGCATACATCTCTGTGGTTTCTTACAAGTCAAAAGAGACACAGACTACACACTGGTTGCTTCCCTCAATCAACTTCTCGAGGCAGGGTGTTTTGCATCTAGTGAACGGCCTCACCAAGGAACGCCCTAGCCAAGCCTCTGGGCCCATGCCGCTTCAAAAGCCTGCAGCGCTACAGGAAAAACTGTGCTTTAGTTGCAAAAGGAACGCAAACCGTCTTTCTCCTGGAGGCAGGGTGACTTCAGGTAGGAGGTCCTGGATGGAAGGAGATGCCTAGTGTTTTTCTCTGTGCAGCTCAGACTAGAGAATGAGTGCGACTTCCACGTCCTGTTGGAACTTGCTAGAACATGGCTCTTGAACCTGTGCGAGTGCTGTGAATCAAGATATCACAAGAAAGAGTGCAGGGTGTTGCCCATGACTCAGCAGACACAGAGGACCTCCGAAGGACCAATGGGCCTCGTTGTTGCTCAGCAGGCCTACAGGGGTGTGGAGGTACTCAGAGATATTGGAATAAAATGATGCTCACCCCAGGGGCCTAGGAGTCCTGAAAAGGGTACTTCCTTTAAAGTAAAGCAGAACAGCGACTAAGAGCTCATGGAAAGAGCTCCATGCCTCCCTTTCGGCATGGCTACTCAGGGCCTTACCTCGAGGCAAGGACTCACGTTGAGATTTCCTTGAGCTGTAGAGCATGGCATGATGAGTTCCACCCCGGCCACTGAAGCTCCGTGTGCAGCCAGAGAAAACTCATTTTCTTCCCAGACCCATGGCTACAGTGGGTCGAGGCCTGTCAACAGCAGAGAATTTCAGGGAGCTTCACGGCAGCAAGAATGGAGGTTTCCAAAGAGAAAAGCAAGGCTAGTACCATCACGACCCCATTTCCATGTGCACAGGCAGCATCCAAAACTCTGGTTTCTCACAAGACAAAAGAGACACAGCGTACCCACTAGTTCCTTCCCTGAAGCAACTTCTCGAGGCACGGCGTTCTGCATCTAGTGCACGGCCTCAACCAAGGAACGCCCTAGTTAGGCCTCGGTGCCGGTGCCTCTTCAAAAGCCTGCAGTGCTAGAGGAAAAACTCTGCTTTAGTTGCAATACGAACGCAAGCCGATTTTCTCCTGGAGGCAGGGTGACTTCAGGTAGGAGGTCCTGGAAGGAAGGCGAAGCGTAGTGTTTTCCTCAATGCAGCTCAGACTAGGGAATGTGTGCGCGATTTCCACAGCAAGTTGGAACTTGCCAAAACGGTGCTCGTCAACCTGTGCGAGTGCTGTTCGATCGAGATATCCTAAGAAAGACTGCAGTGTGTTGCCCATGACTCAGCAGACACAGAGGAACTCCGAGGGACATATGGGCCACGTTGTTGCTCAGCAGGCCTACAGGAGTGTGGAGGATCTCAGTGATCTTGGAACGAAAAGGATGCTCACCCGAGGGGCCTAGGACTGCTGAAAAGTGTACTTCCTTTAAAATAAAGCAGAACAGCGACTAAGAGCTCATGGAAAGAGCTGCATGCCTCCCTTTCTGTCTGGCTACTCAGGGCCTTACCTCGAGGCAAGGACTCACGTTGAGATTCCCTTTAGCTCTAGAGCATGGCAAGATGAGTCCCACCCCGGATAATGAAGCACCCTGTGTAGCCAGAGAAAACTCATTTTCTTCCCAGACCAATGCCTACAATAGCCAGGGTCCTGTCAACAGCAGAGAATTCAGGGAGCTTCAAGGCAGCATGAATGGAGCTTTCAAAATGGATAAGCAAGTCTACTACCAACATGCCCACATTTCCCTAGGCACAAACAGCATACATCCCTGTGGTTTCACACAACTCAAAAGAGACACAGATTACACACTGCTTCCTTCCCTGAATCAAATTCTCGTGGCAGGGTGTTCTGCATCTAGTGAACTGCCTCAACCAAGGAACGCCCTAGCTAGGCCTCTGGGCTCGTGCCTATTCAAAAGCTTGCAGTGCTATAGGAAAAACTGTGCTTTAGTTGCAATAGGAAGCAAGGCGTCCTTCTCCTGGAGGCAGGGTGACTTCAGGTAGGAGTTCCTGGAAGGAAGGGGAAGCCTAGTGTTTTTCTCAGTGCAGCTCAGACTAGGGAATGTGTGGGACTTCCACAGCAAGTCGGAACTTGCCAGAACGGTGCTCGTGAACCTGTGCGAGTGCTGTGAAACCAAGATATCCCAAGAAAGAGTGCAGTGTGTTGCCCATGACTCAGCAGACACAGAGGACCTCCGAGGGACCTAAGGGCCTCGTTGTTGCTCAGCAAGCCAACAGGGGTGTGGAGGTACTCAGTGATCTTGGTACTAAAATGAGGCTGCCCCGAGGGTCCTAGGAGTGCTGAAAAGGCTACTTCCTTTAATATAAAGGAGAACAGCGACTAAGAGCTCATGGAAAGAGCTGCATGCCTCCCTTTCTGCATGGCTACTCAGGGCCTTACCTCGAGGCAAGGACTGACGTTGAGATTCCTTATAGCTCTAGAGCATGGCAAGATGAGTCCCAGCCCTGGGTATGAAGCACACTGGGTAGCCAGAGAAAACTCATTTTCTCCCCAGACCAATGCCTACAATAGCCAGGGGCCTGTCCACAGCAGAGAATTTCAGGGAGCTTCACGGCAGCAAGAATGGAGGTTTCCAAATGGGAAACAAGGCTATTACCATCATACCCCCATTTCCGTGGGCACAGGCAGCATACATCTCTGTGGTTTCTAACAAGTCAAAAGAGACCCAGAGTACACACTGGTTGCTTCCCTGAATCAACTTCTCGAGGCAGGGTGTTCTACCTCTAGTGAACGGCCTCACCAGGGAAAGCCCTAGCTAGGCCTCTGGGCCCTTGCCTATTCAAAAGCCTGCAGTGCTACAGGAGAAACTGTGCTTCAGTTGCAATAGGAACGCAGCCGTCTTTCTCCTGGAGGCAGGGTGACTTCAGGTAGGAGGTCCTGGATGGAAGGAGAAGCCTAGTGTTTTTCTCTGTGCAGCTCAGACTAGGGAATGAGTGTGACTTCCACGGCATGTTGGAACTTGCCAGAACGGTGCTCGTCAATCTGTGCGATTGCTGGCTAAATCCAGATGTCCCAATAGGAGTGCACTGTGTAGCCCTTCACTCGGCATACACACTGTGAGTCGGAAAGCTCCTGGCCTGGATATTGCTTAGAATGGCCAGGTGAGACTGAGGGTACTCGGTGTTCTTGCAGGGAATAAGTTTACCAGACGAGGCACCTAGGTGTCCTAAAAAGCCTACTGGCGTTCAAATGCTGCAGAGCAGCGACTACGGCCTCATGGAAACTGCTACACGCCTCTGCTTGTGCATAGCATTTCAGGGCCTTACCTCGAGGCAAGTTCTCACGTTGCTTGCCCTGTGAGCGACACAGCATGTTAGGATGCTGTATTTCTCCTTGACTAGAGTGACTTCAGGAACGAGGTCCTCGATCAATTCTAAGCAGAGTGTTTCCTCAGAGCAGCTCAGACGAGGGCAATGTCGAAGACTTCCAGGGCATGTTGGACTGCCTAGAAATGTGGTTCTGATGCTGTTCGAGGGTTCTGGAAATGTAGCTCTCCTGAAGTAACGTATAGTGTGTTGCCCGAGACTCGGCAGACACAGAGGGCCTCCGAGGGACGTATGGGACTCAATGCTGCTCAGCAGGCCCACAGGGGTGTGGAGGGAGTCAGTGATCTTGGAAGCAAAATGATGCTCACCCGAGGGGCCTAGGAGTCCTGAAAAGGGTCCTTCCTTTAATATAAAGCAGAACCTCCACTAAGAGCTCATGGAAAGAGCTGCATGCCTCCCTTTCTGCAGGGCTACTCAGGGCCTTACCTCGAGGCAAGGACTCACGTGGAGATTCCCTTTGGCTCTAGAGCATGGCAAGGTGAGCCCCACCCCGGCCAGTGAAGCTCCGTGTGTAGCCAGAGAAAACTCATTTTCTTCCCACACCCATGCCTACAGTGGTCACGGGGCGGTCAACAGCAGAGAATTTCAGGGAGCTTCACGACAGCAAGAATGGAGCTTTCCAAATGGAAAGCAAGGCTAGTACCATCATGCCCCCATTTCCGTGGGCAGAGGCAGCATATATCTCTGTGGTTTCTAACAAGTCAAAAGAGACACAGACTACACACTGGTTGCTTCCCTCAATCAACTTCTCGAGGCAGGGTGTTTTGCATCTAGTGAACGGCCTCACCAAGGAACGCCCTAGCGAAGCCTCTGGGCCCATGCCGCTTCAAAAGCCTGCAGCGCTACAGGAAAAACTGTGCTTTAGTTGCAAAAGGAACGCAAACCGTCTTTCTCCTGGAGGCAGGGTGACTTCAGGTAGGAGGTCCTGGATGGAAGGAGATGCCTAGTGTTTTTCTCTGTGCAGCTCAGACTAGGGAATGAGTGCGACTTCCACGTCCTGTTGGAACTTGCTAGAACGTGGCTCTTGAACCTGTGCGAGTGCTGTGAATCAAGATATCACAAGAAAGAGTGCAGGGTGTTGCCCATGACTCAGCAGACACAGAGGACCTCCGAGGGACCAATGGTCCTCGTTGTTGCTCAACAGGCCTACAGGGGTGTGGAGGTACTCAGAGATATTGGAATAAAATGATGCTCACCCCAGGGGCCTAGGAGTCCTGAAAAGGGTACTTCCTTTAAAGTAAAGCAGAACAGCGACTAAGAGCTCATGGAAAGAGCTCCATGCCTCCCTTTCGGCATGGCTACTCAGGGCCTTACCTCGAGGCAAGGACTCACGTTGAGATTTCCTTGAGCTGTAGAGCATGGCATGATGAGTTCCACCCCGGCCACTGAAGCTCCGTGTGCAGCCAGAGAAAACTCATTTTCTTCCCAGACCCATGGCTACAGTGGTCACGGGGCGGTCAACAGCAGAGAATTTCAGGGAGCTTCACGGCAGCAAGAATGGAGGTTTCCAAAGAGAAAAGCAAGGCTAGTACCATCACGACCCCATTTCCATGTGCACAGGCAGCATCCAAAACTCTGGTTTCTCACAAGACAAAAGAGACACAGCGTACCCACTAGTTCCTTCCCTGAAGCAACTTCTCGAGGCACGGCGTTCTGCATCTAGTGCACGGCCTCAACCAAGGAACGCCCTAGTTAGGCCTCGGGGCCGGTGCCTCTTCAAAAGCCTGCAGTGCTAGAGGAAAAACTCTGCTTTAGTTGCAATACGAACGCAAGCCGATTTTCTCCTGGAGGCAGGGTGACTTCAGGTAGGAGGTCCTGGAAGGAAGGCGAAGCCTAGTGTTTTCCTCAATGCAGCTCAGACTAGGGAATGTGTGCGCGATTTCCACAGCAAGTTGGAACTTGCCAAAACGGAGCTCGTCAACCTGTGCGAGTGCTGTTCGATCAAGATCTCCTAAGAAAGACTGCAGTGTGTTGCCCATGACTCAGCAGACACAGAGGAACTCCGAGGGACATATGGGCCACGTTGTTGCTCAGCAGGCCTACAGGAGTGTGGAGGATCTCAGTGATCTTGGAACGAAAAGGATGCTCACCCGAGGGGCCTAGGACTGCTGAAAAGTGTACTTCCTTTAAAATAAAGCAGAACAGCGACTAAGAGCTCATGGAAAGAGCTGCATGCCTCCCTTTCTGTCTGGCTACTCAGGGTCTTACCTCGAGGCAAGGACTCACGTTGAGATTCCCTTTAGCTCTAGAGCATGGCAAGATGAGTCCCACCCCGGATAATGAAGCACCCTGTGTAGCCAGAGAAAACTCATTTTCTTCCCAGACCAATGCCTACAATAGCCAGGGTCCTGTCAACAACAGAGAATTCAGGGAGCTTCAAGGCAGCATGAATGGAGCTTTCAAAATGGATAAGCAAGTCTACTACCAACATGCCCACATTTCCCTAGGCACAAACAGCATACATCCCTGTGGTTTCACACAACTCAAAAGAGACACAGATTACACACTGCTTCCTTCCCTGAATCAAATTGTCGTGGCAGGGTGTTCTGCATCTAGTGAACTGCCTCAACCAAGGAACGCCCTAGCTAGGCCTCTGGGCTCGTGCCTATTCAAAAGCTTGCAGTGCTATAGGAAAAACTGTGCTTTAGTTGCAATAGGAAGCAAGGCGTCCTTCTCCTGGAGGCAGGGTGACTTCAGGTAGGAGTTCCTGGAAGGAAGGGGAAGCCTAGTGTTTTTCTCAGTGCAGCTCAGACTAGGGAATGTGTGCGACTTCCACAGCAAGTCGGAACTTGCCAGAACGGTGCTCGTGAACCTGTGCGAGTGCTGTGAAACCAAGATATCCCAAGAAAGAGTGCAGTGTGTTGCCCATGACTCAGCAGACACAGAGGACCTCCGATGGACCTAAGGGCCTCGTTGTTGCTCAGCAAGCCAACAGGGGTGTGGAGGTACTCAGTGATCTTGGTACTAAAATGAGGCTGCCCCGAGGGTCCTAGGAGTGCTGAAAAGGCTACTTCCTTTAATATAAAGGAGAACAGCGACTAAGAGCTCATGGAAAGAGCTGCATGCCTCCCTTTCTGCATGGCTACTCAGGGCCTTACCTCGAGGCAAGGACTGACGTTGAGATTCCTTATAGCTCTAGAGCATGGCAAGATGAGTCCCAGCCCTGGGTATGAAGCACACTGGGTAGCCAGAGAAAACTCATTTTCTCCCCAGACCAATGCCTACAATAGCCAGGGGCCTGTCCACAGCAGAGAATTTCAGGGAGCTTCACGGCAGCAAGAATGGAGGTTTCCAAATGGGAAACAAGGCTATTACCATCATACCCCCATTTCCGTGGGCACAGGCAGCATACATCTCTGTGGTTTCTAACAAGTCAAAAGAGACCCAGAGTACACACTGGTTGCTTCCCTGAATCAACTTCTCGAGGCAGGGTGTTCTACCTCTAGTGAACGGCCTCACCAGGGAAAGCCCTAGCTAGGCCTCTGGGCCCTTGCCTATTCAAAAGCCTGCAGTGCTACAGGAGAAACTGTGCTTCAGTTGCAATAGGAACGCAGCCGTCTTTCTCCTGGAGGCAGGGTGACTTCAGGTAGGAGGTCCTGGATGGAAGGAGAAGCCTAGTGTTTTTCTCTGTGCAGCTCAGACTAGGGAATGAGTGTGACTTCCACGGCATGTTGGAACTTGCCAGAACGGTGCTCCTCAATCTGTGCGATTGCTGGCTAAATCCAGATGTCCCAATAAGAGTGCACTGTGTAGCCCTTCACTCGGCATACACACTGTGAGTCGGAAAGCTCCTGGCCTGGATATTGCTTAGAATGGCCAGGTGAGACTGAGGGTACTCGGTGTTCTTGCAGGGAATAAGTTTACCAGACGAGGCACCGAGGTGTCCTAAAAAGCCTACTGGCGTTCAAATGCTGCAGAGCAGCGACTACGGCCTCATGAAACTGCTACACGCCTCTGCTTGTGCATAGCATTTCAGGGCCTTACCTCGAGGCAAGTTCTCACGTTGCTTGCCCTGTGAGCGACACAGCATGTTAGGATGCTGTATTTCTCCTTGACTAGAGTGACTTCAGGAACGAGGTCCTCGATCAATTCTAAGCAGAGTGTTTCCTCAGATCAGCTCAGACGAGGGCAATGTCGAAAACTTCCAGGGCATGTTGGACTGCCTAGAAATGTGGTTCTGATGCTGTTCGAGGGTTCTGGAAATGTAGCTCTCCTGAAGTAACGTATAGTGTGTTGCCCGAGACTCGGCAGACACAGAGGGCCTCCGAGGGACGTATGGGACTCAATGCTGCTCAGCAGGCCCACAGGGGTGTGGAGGGAGTCAGTGATCTTGGAAGCAAAATGATGCTCACCCGAGGGGCCTAGGAGTCCTGAAAAGGGTCCTTCCTTTAATATAAAGCAGAACCTCCACTAAGAGCTCATGGAAAGAGCTGCATGCCTCCCTTTCTGCAGGGCTACTCAGGGCCTTACCTCGAGGCAAGGACTCACGTGGAGATTCCCTTTGGCTCTAGAGCATGGCAAGGTGAGCCCCACCCCGGCCAGTGAAGCTCCGTGTGTAGCCAGAGAAAACTCATTTTCTTCCCACACCCATGCCTACAGTGGTCACGGGGCGGTCAACAGCAGAGAATTTCAGGGAGCTTCACGACAGCAAGAATGGAGCTTTCCAAATGGAAAGCAAGGCTAGTACCATCATGCCCCCATTTCCGTGGGCAGAGGCAGCATATATCTCTGTGGTTTCTAACAAGTCAAAAGAGACACAGACTACACACTGGTTGCTTCCCTCAATCAACTTCTCGAGGCAGGGTGTTTTGCATCTAGTGAACGGCCTCACCAAGGAACGCCCTAGCGAAGCCTCTGGGCCCATGCCGCTTCAAAAGCCTGCAGCGCTACAGGAAAAACTGTGCTTTAGTTGCAAAAGGAACGCAAACCGTCTTTCTCCTGGAGGCAGGGTGACTTCAGGTAGGAGGTCCTGGATGGAAGGAGATGCCTAGTGTTTTTCTCTGTGCAGCTCAGACTAGGGAATGAGTGCGACTTCCACGTCCTGTTGGAACTTGCTAGAACGTGGCTCTTGAACCTGTGCGAGTGCTGTGAATCAAGATATCACAAGAAAGAGTGCAGGGTGTTGCCCATGACTCAGCAGACACAGAGGACCTCCGAGGGACCAATGGTCCTCGTTGTTGCTCAACAGGCCTACAGGGGTGTGGAGGTACTCAGAGATATTGGAATAAAATGATGCTCACCCCAGGGGCCTAGGAGTCCTGAAAAGGGTACTTCCTTTAAAGTAAAGCAGAACAGCGACTAAGAGCTCATGGAAAGAGCTCCATGCCTCCCTTTCGGCATGGCTACTCAGGGCCTTACCTCGAGGCAAGGACTCACGTTGAGATTTCCTTGAGCTGTAGAGCATGGCATGATGAGTTCCACCCCGGCCACTGAAGCTCCGTGTGCAGCCAGAGAAAACTCATTTTCTTCCCAGACCCATGGCTACAGTGGTCACGGGGCGGTCAACAGCAGAGAATTTCAGGGAGCTTCACGGCAGCAAGAATGGAGGTTTCCAAAGAGAAAAGCAAGGCTAGTACCATCACGACCCCATTTCCATGTGCACAGGCAGCATCCAAAACTCTGGTTTCTCACAAGACAAAAGAGACACAGCGTACCCACTAGTTCCTTCCCTGAAGCAACTTCTCGAGGCACGGCGTTCTGCATCTAGTGCACGGCCTCAACCAAGGAACGCCCTAGTTAGGCCTCGGGGCCGGTGCCTCTTCAAAAGCCTGCAGTGCTAGAGGAAAAACTCTGCTTTAGTTGCAATACGAACGCAAGCCGATTTTCTCCTGGAGTCAGGGTGACTTCAGGTAGGAGGTCCTGGAAGGAAGGCGAAGCCTAGTGTTTTCCTCAATGCAGCTCAGACTAGGGAATGTGTGCGCGATTTCCACAGCAAGTTGGAACTTGCCAAAACGGAGCTCGTCAACCTGTGCGAGTGCTGTTCGATCAAGATCTCCTAAGAAAGACTGCAGTGTGTTGCCCATGACTCAGCAGACACAGAGGAACTCCGAGGGACATATGGGCCACGTTGTTGCTCAGCAGGCCTACAGGAGTGTGGAGGATCTCAGTGATCTTGGAACGAAAAGGATGCTCACCCGAGGGGCCTAGGACTGCTGAAAAGTGTACTTCCTTTAAAATAAAGCAGAACAGCGACTAAGAGCTCATGGAAAGAGCTGCATGCCTCCCTTTCTGTCTGGCTACTCAGGGTCTTACCTCGAGGCAAGGACTCACGTTGAGATTCCCTTTAGCTCTAGAGCATGGCAAGATGAGTCCCACCCCGGATAATGAAGCACCCTGTGTAGCCAGAGAAAACTCATTTTCTTCCCAGACCAATGCCTACAATAGCCAGGGTCCTGTCAACAACAGAGAATTCAGGGAGCTTCAAGGCAGCATGAATGGAGCTTTCAAAATGGATAAGCAAGTCTACTACCAACATGCCCACATTTCCCTAGGCACAAACAGCATACATCCCTGTGGTTTCACACAACTCAAAAGAGACACAGATTACACACTGCTTCCTTCCCTGAATCAAATTCTCGTGGCAGGGTGTTCTGCATCTAGTGAACTGCCTCAACCAAGGAACGCCCTAGCTAGGCCTCTGGGCTCGTGCCTATTCAAAAGCTTGCAGTGCTATAGGAAAAACTGTGCTTTAGTTGCAATAGGAAGCAAGGCGTCCTTCTCCTGGAGGCAGGGTGACTTCAGGTAGGAGTTCCTGGAAGGAAGGGGAAGCCTAGTGTTTTTCTCAGTGCAGCTCAGACTAGGGAATGTGTGCGACTTCCACAGCAAGTCGGAACTTGCCAGAACGGTGCTCGTGAACCTGTGCGAGTGCTGTGAAACCAAGATATCCCAAGAAAGAGTGCAGTGTGTTGCCCATGACTCAGCAGACACAGAGGACCTCCGATGGACCTAAGGGCCTCGTTGTTGCTCAGCAAGCCAACAGGGGTGTGGAGGTACTCAGTGATCTTGGTACTAAAATGAGGCTGCCCCGAGGGTCCTAGGAGTGCTGAAAAGGCTACTTCCTTTAATATAAAGGAGAACAGCGACTAAGAGCTCATGGAAAGAGCTGCATGCCTCCCTTTCTGCATGGCTACTCAGGGCCTTACCTCGAGGCAAGGACTGACGTTGAGATTCCTTATAGCTCTAGAGCATGGCAAGATGAGTCCCAGCCCTGGGTATGAAGCACACTGGGTAGCCAGAGAAAACTCATTTTCTCCCCAGACCAATGCCTACAATAGCCAGGGGCCTGTCCACAGCAGAGAATTTCAGGGAGCTTCACGGCAGCAAGAATGGAGGTTTCCAAATGGGAAACAAGGCTATTACCATCATACCCCCATTTCCGTGGGCACAGGCAGCATACATCTCTGTGGTTTCTAACAAGTCAAAAGAGACCCAGAGTACACACTGGTTGCTTCCCTGAATCAACTTCTCGAGGCAGGGTGTTCTACCTCTAGTGAACGGCCTCACCAGGGAAAGCCCTAGCTAGGCCTCTGGGCCCTTGCCTATTCAAAAGCCTGCAGTGCTACAGGAGAAACTGTGCTTCAGTTGCAATAGGAACGCAGCCGTCTTTCTCCTGGAGGCAGGGTGACTTCAGGTAGGAGGTCCTGGATGGAAGGAGAAGCCTAGTGTTTTTCTCTGTGCAGCTCAGACTAGGGAATGAGTGTGACTTCCACGGCATGTTGGAACTTGCCAGAACGGTGCTCCTCAATCTGTGCGATTGCTGGCTAAATCCAGATGTCCCAATAAGAGTGCACTGTGTAGCCCTTCACTCGGCATACACACTGTGAGTCGGAAAGCTCCTGGCCTGGATATTGCTTAGAATGGCCAGGTGAGACTGAGGGTACTCGGTGTTCTTGCAGGGAATAAGTTTACCAGACGAGGCACCGAGGTGTCCTAAAAAGCCTACTGGCGTTCAAATGCTGCAGAGCAGCGACTACGGCCTCATGAAACTGCTACACGCCTCTGCTTGTGCATAGCATTTCAGGGCCTTACCTCGAGGCAAGTTCTCACGTTGCTTGCCCTGTGAGCGACACAGCATGTTAGGATGCTGTATTTCTCCTTGACTAGAGTGACTTCAGGAACGAGGTCCTCGATCAATTCTAAGCAGAGTGTTTCCTCAGATCAGCTCAGACGAGGGCAATGTCGAAAACTTCCAGGGCATGTTGGACTGCCTAGAAATGTGGTTCTGATGCTGTTCGAGGGTTCTGGAAATGTAGCTCTCCTGAAGTAACGTATAGTGTGTTGCCCGAGACTCGGCAGACACAGAGGGCCTCCGAGGGACGTATGGGACTCAATGCTGCTCAGCAGGCCCACAGGGGTGTGGAGGGAGTCAGTGATCTTGGAAGCAAAATGATGCTCACCCGAGGGGCCTAGGAGTCCTGAAAAGGGTCCTTCCTTTAATATAAAGCAGAATCTCCACTAAGAGCTCATGGAAAGAGCTGCATGCCTCCCTTTCGGCAGGGCTACTCAGGGCCTTACCTCGAGGCAAGGACTCACGTGGAGATTCCCTTTGGCTCTAGAGCATGGCAAGGTAAGCCCCACCACGGCCAGTGAAGCACCGTGTGTAGCCAGAGAAAACTCATTTTCTTCCCAGACCCATGGCTACAGTGGTCACGGGGCGGTCAACAGCAGAGAATTTCAGGGAGCTTCACGACAGCAAGAATGGAGCTTTCCAAATGGAAAGCAAGGCTAGTACCATCATGCCCCCATTTCCGTGGGCAGAGGCAGCATACATCTCTGTGGTTTCTTACAAGTCAAAAGAGACACAGACTACACACTGGTTGCTTCCCTCAATCAACTTCTCGAGGCAGGGTGTTTTGCATCTAGTGAACGGCCTCACCAAGGAACGCCCTAGCCAAGCCTCTGGGCCCATGCCGCTTCAAAAGCCTGCAGCGCTACAGGAAAAACTGTGCTTTAGTTGCAAAAGGAACGCAAACCGTCTTTCTCCTGGAGGCAGGGTGACTTCAGGTAGGAGGTCCTGGATGGAAGGAGATGCCTAGTGTTTTTCTCTGTGCAGCTCAGACTAGAGAATGAGTGCGACTTCCACGTCCTGTTGGAACTTGCTAGAACATGGCTCTTGAACCTGTGCGAGTGCTGTGAATCAAGATATCACAAGAAAGAGTGCAGGGTGTTGCCCATGACTCAGCAGACACAGAGGACCTCCGAAGGACCAATGGGCCTCGTTGTTGCTCAGCAGGCCTACAGGGGTGTGGAGGTACTCAGAGATATTGGAATAAAATGATGCTCACCCCAGGGGCCTAGGAGTCCTGAAAAGGGTACTTCCTTTAAAGTAAAGCAGAACAGCGACTAAGAGCTCATGGAAAGAGCTCCATGCCTCCCTTTCGGCATGGCTACTCAGGGCCTTACCTCGAGGCAAGGACTCACGTTGAGATTTCCTTGAGCTGTAGAGCATGGCATGATGAGTTCCACCCCGGCCACTGAAGCTCCGTGTGCAGCCAGAGAAAACTCATTTTCTTCCCAGACCCATGGCTACAGTGGGTCGAGGCCTGTCAACAGCAGAGAATTTCAGGGAGCTTCACGGCAGCAAGAATGGAGGTTTCCAAAGAGAAAAGCAAGGCTAGTACCATCACGACCCCATTTCCATGTGCACAGGCAGCATCCAAAACTCTGGTTTCTCACAAGACAAAAGAGACACAGCGTACCCACTAGTTCCTTCCCTGAAGCAACTTCTCGAGGCACGGCGTTCTGCATCTAGTGCACGGCCTCAACCAAGGAACGCCCTAGTTAGGCCTCGGTGCCGGTGCCTCTTCAAAAGCCTGCAGTGCTAGAGGAAAAACTCTGCTTTAGTTGCAATACGAACGCAAGCCGATTTTCTCCTGGAGGCAGGGTGACTTCAGGTAGGAGGTCCTGGAAGGAAGGCGAAGCGTAGTGTTTTCCTCAATGCAGCTCAGACTAGGGAATGTGTGCGCGATTTCCACAGCAAGTTGGAACTTGCCAAAACGGTGCTCGTCAACCTGTGCGAGTGCTGTTCGATCGAGATATCCTAAGAAAGACTGCAGTGTGTTGCCCATGACTCAGCAGACACAGAGGAACTCCGAGGGACATATGGGCCACGTTGTTGCTCAGCAGGCCTACAGGAGTGTGGAGGATCTCAGTGATCTTGGAACGAAAAGGATGCTCACCCGAGGGGCCTAGGACTGCTGAAAAGTGTACTTCCTTTAAAATAAAGCAGAACAGCGACTAAGAGCTCATGGAAAGAGCTGCATGCCTCCCTTTCTGTCTGGCTACTCAGGGCCTTACCTCGAGGCAAGGACTCACGTTGAGATTCCCTTTAGCTCTAGAGCATGGCAAGATGAGTCCCACCCCGGATAATGAAGCACCCTGTGTAGCCAGAGAAAACTCATTTTCTTCCCAGACCAATGCCTACAATAGCCAGGGTCCTGTCAACAGCAGAGAATTCAGGGAGCTTCAAGGCAGCATGAATGGAGCTTTCAAAATGGATAAGCAAGTCTACTACCAACATGCCCACATTTCCCTAGGCACAAACAGCATACATCCCTGTGGTTTCACACAACTCAAAAGAGACACAGATTACACACTGCTTCCTTCCCTGAATCAAATTCTCGTGGCAGGGTGTTCTGCATCTAGTGAACTGCCTCAACCAAGGAACGCCCTAGCTAGGCCTCTGGGCTCATGCCTATTCAAAAGCTTGCAGTGCTATAGGAAAAACTGTGCTTTAGTTGCAATAGGAAGCAAGGCGTCCTTCTCCTGGAGGCAGGGTGACTTCAGGTAGGAGTTCCTGGAAGGAAGGGGAAGCCTAGTGTTTTTCTCAGTGCAGCTCAGACTAGGGAATGTGTGCGACTTCCACAGCAAGTCGGAACTTGCCAGAACGGTGCTCGTGAACCTGTGCGAGTGCTGTGAAACCAAGATATCCCAAGAAAGAGTGCAGTGTGTTGCCCATGACTCAGCAGACACAGAGGACCTCCGAGGGACCTAAGGGCCTCGTTGTTGCTCAGCAAGCCAACAGGGGTGTGGAGGTACTCAGTGATCTTGGTACTAAAATGAGGCTGCCCCGAGGGTCCTAGGAGTGCTGAAAAGGCTACTTCCTTTAATATAAAGGAGAACAGCGACTAAGAGCTCATGGAAAGAGCTGCATGCCTCCCTTTCTGCATGGCTACTCAGGGCCTTACCTCGAGGCAAGGACTGACGTTGAGATTCCTTATAGCTCTAGAGCATGGCAAGATGAGTCCCAGCCCTGGGTATGAAGCACACTGGGTAGCCAGAGAAAACTCATTTTCTCCCCAGACCAATGCCTACAATAGCCAGGGGCCTGTCCACAGCAGAGAATTTCAGGGAGCTTCACGGCAGCAAGAATGGAGGTTTCCAAATGGGAAACAAGGCTATTACCATCATACCCCCATTTCCGTGGGCACAGGCAGCATACATCTCTGTGGTTTCTAACAAGTCAAAAGAGACCCAGAGTACACACTGGTTGCTTCCCTGAATCAACTTCTCGAGGCAGGGTGTTCTACCTCTAGTGAACGGCCTCACCAGGGAAAGCCCTAGCTAGGCCTCTGGGCCCTTGCCTATTCAAAAGCCTGCAGTGCTACAGGAGAAACTGTGCTTCAGTTGCAATAGGAACGCAGCCGTCTTTCTCCTGGAGGCAGGGTGACTTCAGGTAGGAGGTCCTGGATGGAAGGAGAAGCCTAGTGTTTTTCTCTGTGCAGCTCAGACTAGGGAATGAGTGTGACTTCCACGGCATGTTGGAACTTGCCAGAACGGTGCTCCTCAATCTGTGCGATTGCTGGCTAAATCCAGATGTCCCAATAAGAGTGCACTGTGTAGCCCTTCACTCGGCATACACACTGTGAGTCGGAAAGCTCCTGGCCTGGATATTGCTTAGAATGGCCAGGTGAGACTGAGGGTACTCGGTGTTCTTGCAGGGAATAAGTTTACCAGACGAGGCACCTAGGTGTCCTAAAAAGCCTACTGGCGTTCAAATGCTGCAGAGCAGCGACTACGGCCTCATGGAAACTGCTACACGCCTCTGCTTGTGCATAGCATTTCAGGGCCTTACCTCGAGGCAAGTTCTCACGTTGCTTGCCCTGTGAGCGACACAGCATGTTAGGATGCTGTATTTCTCCTTGACTAGAGTGACTTCAGGAACGAGGTCCTCGATCAATTCTAAGCAGAGTGTTTCCTCAGAGCAGCTCAGACGAGGGCAATGTCGAAGACTTCCAGGGCATGTTGGACTGCCTAGAAATGTGGTTCTGATGCTGTTCGAGGGTTCTGGAAATGTAGCTCTCCTGAAGTAACGTATAGTGTGTTGCCCGAGACTCGGCAGACACAGAGGGCCTCCGAGGGACGTATGGGACTCAATGCTGCTCAGCAGGCCCACAGGGGTGTGGAGGGAGTCAGTGATCTTGGAAGCAAAATGATGCTCACCCGAGGGGCCTAGGAGTCCTGAAAAGGGTCCTTCCTTTAATATAAAGCAGAACCTCCACTAAGAGCTCATGGAAAGAGCTGCATGCCTCCCTTTCTGCAGGGCTACTCAGGGCCTTACCTCGAGGCAAGGACTCACGTGGAGATTCCCTTTGGCTCTAGAGCATGGCAAGGTGAGCCCCACCCCGGCCAGTGAAGCTCCGTGTGTAGCCAGAGAAAACTCATTTTCTTCCCACACCCATGCCTACAGTGGTCACGGGGCGGTCAACAGCAGAGAATTTCAGGGAGCTTCACGACAGAAAGAATGGAGCTTTCCAAATGGAAAGCAAGGCTAGTACCATCATGCCCCCATTTCCGTGGGCAGAGGCAGCATATATCTCTGTGGTTTCTAACAAGTCAAAAGAGACACAGACTACACACTGGTTGCTTCCCTCAATCAACTTCTCGAGGCAGGGTGTTTTGCATCTATTGAACGGCCTCACCAAGGAACGCCCTAGCCAAGCCTCTGGGCCCATGCCGCTTCAAAAGCCTGCAGCGCTACAGGAAAAACTGTGCTTTAGTTGCAAAAGGAACGCAAACCGTCTTTCTCCTGGAGGCAGGGTGACTTCAGGTAGGAGGTCCTGGATGGAAGGAGAAGCCTAGTGTTTTTCTCTGTGCAGCTCAGACTAGGGAATGAGTGCGACTTCCACGTCCTGTTGGAACTTGCTAGAACGTGGCTCTTGAACCTGTGCGAGTGCTGTGAATCAAGATATCACAAGAAAGAGTGCAGGGTGTTGCCCATGACTCAGCAGACACAGAGGACCTCCGAGGGACCAATGGTCCTCGTTGTTGCTCAACAGGCCTACAGGGGTGTGGAGGTACTCAGAGATATTGGAATAAAATGATGCTCACCCCAGGGGCCTAGGAGTCCTGAAAAGGGTACTTCCTTTAAAGTAAAGCAGAACAGCGACTAAGAGCTCATGGAAAGAGCTCCATGCCTCCCTTTCGGCATGGCTACTCAGGGCCTTACCTCGAGGCAAGGACTGACGTTGAGATTCCTTATAGCTCTAGAGCATGGCAAGAGGAGTCCCAGCCCTGGGTATGAAGCACACTGGGTAGCCAGAGAAAACTCATTTTCTCCCCAGACCAATGCCTACAATAGCCAGGGGCCTGTCCACAGCAGAGAATTTCAGGGAGCTTCACGGCAGCAAGAATGGAGGTTTCCAAATGGGAAACAAGGCTATTACCATCATACCCCCATTTCCGTGGGCACAGGCAGCATACATCTCTGTGGTTTCTAACAAGTCAAAAGAGACCCAGAGTACACACTGGTTGCTTCCCTGAATCAACTTCTCGAGGCAGGGTGTTCTACCTCTAGTGAACGGCCTCACCAGGGAAAGCCTTAGCTAGGCCTCTGGGCCCTTGCCTATTCAAAAGCCTGCAGTGCTACAGGAGAAACTGTGCTTCAGTTGCAATAGGAACGCAGCCGTCTTTCTCCTGGAGGCAGGGTGACTTCAGGTAGGAGGTCCTGGATGGAAGGAGAAGCCTAGTGTTTTTCTCTGTGCAGCTCAGACTAGGGAATGAGTGTGACTTCCACGGCATGTTGGAACTTGCCAGAACGGTGCTCGTCAATCTGTGCGATTGCTGGCTAAATCCAGATGTCCCAATAAGAGTGCACTGTGTAGCCCTTCACTCGGCATACACACTGTGAGTCGGAAAGCTCCTGGCTTGGATATTGCTTAGAATGGCCAGGTGAGACTGAGGGTACTCGGTGTTCTTGCAGGGAATAAGTTTACCAGACGAGGCACCTAGGTGTCCTAAAAAGCCTACTGGCGTTCAAATGCTGCAGAGCAGCGACTACGGCCTCATGGAAACTGCTACACGCCTCTGCTTGTGCATAGCATTTCAGGGCCTTACCTCGAGGCAAGTTCTCACGTTGCTTGCCCTGTGAGCGACACAGCATGTTAGGATGCTGTATTTCTCCTTGACTAGAGTGACTTCAGGAACGAGGTCCTCGATCAATTCTAAGCAGAGTGTTTCCTCAGAGCAGCTCAGACGAGGGCAATGTCGAAGACTTCCAGGGCATGTTGGACTGCCTAGAAATGTGGTTCTGATGCTGTTCGAGGGTTCTGGAAATGTAGCTCTCCTGAAGTAACGTATAGTGTGTTGCCCGAGACTCGGCAGACACAGAGGGCCTCCGAGGGACGTATGGGACTCAATGCTGCTCAGCAGGCCCACAGGGGTGTGGAGGGAGTCAGTGATCTTGGAAGCAAAATGATGCTCACCCGAGGGGCCTAGGAGTCCTGAAAAGGGTCCTTCCTTTAATATAAAGCAGAACCTCCACTAAGAGCTCATGGAAAGAGCTGCATGCCTCCCTTTCTGCAGGGCTACTCAGGGCCTTACCTCGAGGCAAGGACTCACGTGGAGATTCCCTTTGGCTCTAGAGCATGGCAAGGTGAGCCCCACCCCGGCCAGTGAAGCACCGTGTGTAGCCAGAGAAAACTCATTTTCTTCCCACACCCATGCCTACAGTGGTCACGGGGCGGTCAACAGCAGAGAATTTCAGGGAGCTTCACGACAGCAAGAATGGAGCTTTCCAAATGGAAAGCAAGGCTAGTACCATCATGCCCCCATTTCCGTGGGCAGAGGCAGCATATATCTCTGTGGTTTCTAACAAGTCAAAAGAGACACAGACTACACACTGGTTGCTTCCCTCAATCAACTTCTCGAGGCAGGGTGTTTTGCATCTATTGAACGGCCTCACCAAGGAACGCCCTAGCCAAGCCTCTGGGCACATGCCGCTTCAAAAGCCTGCAGCGCTACAGGAAAAACTGTGCTTTAGTTGCAAAAGGAACGCAAACCGTCTTTCTCCTGGAGGCAGGGTGACTTCAGGTAGGAGGTCCTGGATGGAAGGAGATGCCTAGTGTTTTTCTCTGTGCAGCTCAGACTAGGGAATGAGTGCGACTTCCACGTCCTGTTGGAACTTGCTAGAACGTGGCTCTTGAACCTGTGCGAGTGCTGTGAATCAAGATATCACAAGAAAGAGTGCAGGGTGTTGCCCATGACTCAGCAGACACAGAGGACCTCCGAGGGACCAATGGTCCTCGTTGTTGCTCAACAGGCCTACAGGGGTGTGGAGGTACTCAGAGATATTGGAATAAAATGATGCTCACCCCAGGGGCCTAGGAGTCCTGAAAAGGGTACTTCCTTTAAAGTAAAGCAGAACAGCGACTAAGACCTCATGGAAAGAGCTCCATGCCTCCCTTTCGGCATGGCTACTCAGGGCCTTACCTCGAGGCAAGGACTCACGTTGAGGTTTCCTTGAGCTGTAGAGCATGGCATGATGAGTTCCACCCCGGCCACTGAAGCTCCGTGTGCAGCCAGAGAAAACTCATTTTCTTCCCAGACCCATGGCTACAGTGGTCACGGGGCGGTCAACAGCAGAGAATTTCAGGGAGCTTCACGGCAGCAAGAATGGAGGTTTCCAAAGAGAAAAGCAAGGCTAGTACCATCACGACCCCATTTCCATGTGCACAGGCAGCATCCAAAACTCTGGTTTCTCACAAGACCAAAGAGACACAGCGTACCCACTAGTTCCTTCCCTGAAGCAACTTCTCGAGGCACGGCGTTCTGCATCTAGTGCACGGCCTCAACCAAGGAACGCCCTAGTTAGGCCTCGGGGCCGGTGCCTCTTCAAAAGCCTGCAGTGCTAGAGGAAAAACTCTGCTTTAGTTGCAATACGAACGCAAGCCGATTTTCTCCTGGAGGCAGGGTGACTTCAGGTAGGAGGTCCTGGAAGGAAGGCGAAGCCTAGTGTTTTCCTCAATGCAGCTCAGACTAGGGAATGTGTGCGCGATTTCCACAGCAAGTTGGAACTTGCCAAAACGGAGCTCGTCAACCTGTGCGAGTGCTGTTCGATCAAGATCTCCTAAGAAAGACTGCAGTGTGTTGCCCATGACTCAGCAGACACAGAGGAACTCCGAGGGACATATGGGCCACGTTGTTGCTCAGCAGGCCTACAGGAGTGTGGAGGATCTCAGTGATCTTGGAACGAAAAGGATGCTCACCCGAGGGGCCTAGGAGTGCTGAAAAGTGTACTTCCTTTAAAATAAAGCAGAACAGCGACTAAGAGCTCATGGAAAGAGCTGCATGCCTCCCTTTCTGTCTGGCTACTCAGGGCCTTACCTCGAGGCAAGGACTCACGTTGAGATTCCCTTTAGCTCTAGAGCATGGCAAGATGAGTCCCACCCCGGATAATGAAGCACCCTGTGTAGCCAGAGAAAACTCATTTTCTTCCCAGACCAATGCCTACAATAGCCAGGGTCCTGTCAACAGCAGAGAATTCAGGGAGCTTCAAGGCAGCATGAATGGAGCTTTCAAAATGGATAAGCAAGTCTACTACCAACATGCCCACATTTCCCTAGGCACAAACAGCATACATCCCTGTGGTTTCACACAACTCAGAAGAGACAAAGATTACACACTGCTTCCTTCCCTGAATCAAATTCTCGTGGCAGGGTGTTCTGCATCTAGTGAACTGCCTCAACCAAGGAACGCCCTAGCTAGGCCTCTGGGCTCGTGCCTATTCAAAAGCTTGCAGTGCTATAGGAAAAACTGTGCTTTAGTTGCAATAGGAAGCAAGGCGTCCTTCTCCTGGAGGCAGGGTGACTTCAGGTAGGAGTTCCTGGAAGGAAGGGGAAGCCTAGTGTTTTTCTCAGTGCAGCTCAGACTAGGGAATGTGTGCGACTTCCACAGCAAGTCGGAACTTGCCAGAACGGTGCTCGTGAACCTGTGCGAGTGCTGTGAAACCAAGATATCCCAAGAAAGAGTGCAGTGTGTTGCCCATGACTCAGCAGACACAGAGGACCTCCGAGGGACCTAAGGGCCTCGTTGTTGCTCAGCAAGCCAACAGGGGTGTGGAGGTACTCAGTGATCTTGGTACTAAAATGAGGCTGCCCCGAGGGTCCTAGGAGTGCTGAAAAGGCTACTTCCTTTAATATAAAGGAGAACAGCGACTAAGAGCTCATGGAAAGAGCTGCATGCCTCCCTTTCTGCATGGCTACTCAGGGCCTTACCTCGAGGCAAGGACTGACGTTGAGATTCCTTATAGCTCTAGAGCATGGCAAGATGAGTCCCAGCCCTGGGTATGAAGCACACTGGGTAGCCAGAGAAAACTCATTTTCTCCCCAGACCAATGCCTACAATAGCCAGGGGCCTGTCCACAGCAGAGAATTTCAGGGAGCTTCACGGCAGCAAGAATGGAGGTTTCCAAATGGGAAACAAGGCTATTACCATCATACCCCCATTTCCGTGGGCACAGGCAGCATACATCTCTGTGGTTTCTAACAAGTCAAAAGAGACCCAGAGTACACACTGGTTGCTTCCCTGAATCAACTTCTCGAGGCAGGGTGTTCTACCTCTAGTGAACGGCCTCACCAGGGAAAGCCCTAGCTAGGCCTCTGGGCCCTTGCCTATTCAAAAGCCTGCAGTGCTACAGGAGAAACTGTGCTTCAGTTGCAATAGGAACGCAGCCGTCTTTCTCCTGGAAGCAGGGTGACTTCAGGTAGGAGGTCCTGGATGGAAGGAGAAGCCTAGTGTTTTTCTCTGTGCAGCTCAGACTAGGGAATGAGTGTGACTTCCACGGCATGTTGGAACTTGCCAGAACGGTGCTCGTCAATCTGTGCGATTGCTGGCTAAATCCAGATGTCCCAATAAGAGTGCACTGTGTAGCCCTTCACTCGGCATACACACTGTGAGTCGGAAAGCTCCTGGCCTGGATATTGCTTAGAATGGCCAGGTGAGACTGAGGGTACTCGGTGTTCTTGCAGGGAATAAGTTTACCAGACGAGGCACCGTGGTGTCCTAAAAAGCCTACTGGCGTTCAAATGCTGCAGAGCAGCGACTACGGCCTCATGGAAACTGCTACACGCCTCTGCTTGTGCATAGCATTTCAGGGCCTTACCTCGAGGCAAGTTCTCACGTTGCTTGCCCTGTGAGCGACACAGCATGTTAGGATGCTGTATTTCTCCTTGACTAGAGTGACTTCAGGAACGAGGTCCTCGATCAATTCTAAGCAGAGTGTTTCCTCAGAGCAGCTGAGACGAGGGCAATGTCGAAGACTTCCAGGGCATGTTGGACTGCCTAGAAATGTGGTTCTGATGCTGTTCGAGGGTTCTGGAAATGTAGCTCTCCTGAAGTAACGTATAGTGTGTTGCCCGAGACTCGGCAGACACAGAGGGCCTCCGAGGGACGTATGGGACTCAATGCTGCTCAGCAGGCCCACAGGGGTGTGCAGGGAGTCAGTGATCTTGGAAGCAAAATGATGCTCACCCGAGGGGCCTAGGAGTCCTGAAAAGGGTCCTTCCTTTAATATAAAGCAGAACCTCCACTAAGAGCTCATGGAAAGAGCTGCATGCCTCCCTTTCTGCAGGGCTACTCAGGGCCTTACCTCGAGGCAAGGACTCACGTGGAGATTCCCTTTGGCTCTAGAGCATGGCAAGGTGAGCCCCACCCCGGCCAGTGAAGCTCCGTGTGTAGCCAGAGAATACTCATTTTCTTCCCACACCCATGCCTACAGTGGTCACGGGGCGGTCAACAGCAGAGAATTTCAGGGAGCTTCACGACAGCAAGAATGAAGCTTTCCAAATGGAAAGCAAGGCTAGTACCATCATGCCCCCATTTCCGTGGGCAGAGGCAGCATATATCTCTGTGGTTTCTAACAAGTCAAAAGAGACACAGACTACACACTGGTTGCTTCCCTCAATCAACTTCTCGAGGCAGGGTGTTTTGCATCTATTGAACGGCCTCACCAAGGAACGCCCTAGCCAAGCCTCTGGGCCCATGCCGCTTCAAAAGCCTGCAGCGCTACAGGAAAAACTGTGCTTTAGTTGCAAAAGGAACGCAAACCGTCTTTCTCCTGGAGGCAGGGTGACTTCAGGTAGGAGGTCCTGGATGGAAGGAGATGCCTAGTGTTTTTCTCTGTGCAGCTCAGACTAGGGAATGAGTGCGACTTCCACGTCCTGTTGGAACTTGCTAGAACGTGGCTCTTGAACCTGTGCGAGTGCTGTGAATCAAGATATCACAAGAAAGAGTGCAGGGTGTTGCCCATGACTCAGCAGACACAGAGGACCTCCGAGGGACCAATGGTCCTCGTTGTTGCTCAACAGGCCTACAGGGGTGTGGAGGTACTCAGAGATATTGGAATAAAATGATGCTCACCCCAGGGGCCTAGGAGTCCTGAAAAGGGTACTTCCTTTAAAGTAAAGCAGAACAGCGACTAAGAGCTCATGGAAAGAGCTCCATGCCTCCCTTTCGGCATGGCTACTCAGGGCCTTACCTCGAGGCAAGGACTCACGTTGAGATTTCCTTGAGCTGTAGAGCATGGCATGATGAGTTCCACCCCGGCCACTGAAGCTCCGTGTGCAGCCAGAGAAAACTCATTTTCTTCCCAGACCCATGGCTACAGTGGTCACGGGGCGGTCAACAGCAGAGAATTTCAGGGAGCTTCACGGCAGCAAGAATGGAGGTTTCCAAAGAGAAAAGCAAGGCTAGTACCATCACGACCCCATTTCCATGTGCACAGGCAGCATCCAAAACTCTGGTTTCTCACAAGACAAAAGAGACACAGCGTACCCACTAGTTCCTTCCCTGAAGCAACTTCTCGAGGCACGGCGTTCTGCATCTAGTGCACGGCCTCAACCAAGGAACGCCCTAGTTAGGCCTCGGGGCCGGTGCCTCTTCAAAAGCCTGCAGTGCTAGAGGAAAAACTCTGCTTTAGTTGCAATACGAACGCAAGCCGATTTTCTCCTGGAGGCAGGGTGACTTCAGGTAGGAGGTCCTGGAAGGAAGGCGAAGCCTAGTGTTTTCCTCAATGCAGCTCAGACTAGGGAATGTGTGCGCGATTTCCACAGCAAGTTGGAACTTGCCAAAACGGAGCTCGTCAACCTGTGCGAGTGCTGTTCGATCAAGATCTCCTAAGAAAGACTGCAGTGTGTTGCCCATGACTCAGCAGACACAGAGGAACTCCGAGGGACATATGGGCCACGTTGTTGCTCAGCAGGCCTACAGGAGTGTGGAGGATCTCAGTGATCTTGGAACGAAAAGGATGCTCACCCGAGGGGCCTAGGACTGCTGAAAAGTGTACTTCCTTTAAAATAAAGCAGAACAGCGACTAAGAGCTCATGGAAAGAGCTGCATGCCTCCCTTTCTGTCTGGCTACTCAGGGCCTTACCTCGAGGCAAGGACTCACGTTGAGATTCCCTTTAGCTCTAGAGCATGGCAAGATGAGTCCCACCCCGGATAATGAAGCACCCTGTGTAGCCAGAGAAAACTCATTTTCTTCCCAGACCAATGCCTACAATAGCCAGGGTCCTGTCAACAGCAGAGAATTCAGGGAGCTTCAAGGCAGCATGAATGGAGCTTTCAAAATGGATAAGCAAGTCTACTACCAACATGCCCACATTTCCCTAGGCACAAACAGCATACATCCCTGTGGTTTCACACAACTCAAAAGAGACACAGATTACACACTGCTTCCTTCCCTGAATCAAATTCTCGTGGCAGGGTGTTCTGCATCTAGTGAACTGCCTCAACCAAGGAACGCCCTAGCTAGGCCTCTGGGCTCGTGCCTATTCAAAAGCTTGCAGTGCTATAGGAAAAACTGTGCTTTAGTTGCAATAGGAAGCAAGGCGTCCTTCTCCTGGAGGCAGGGTGACTTCAGGTAGGAGTTCCTGGAAGGAAGGGGAAGCCTAGTGTTTTTCTCAGTGCAGCTCAGACTAGGGAATGTGTGCGACTTCCACAGCAAGTCGGAACTTGCCAGAACGGTGCTCGTGAACCTGTGCGAGTGCTGTGAAACCAAGATATCCCAAGAAAGAGTGCAGTGTGTTGCCCATGACTCAGCAGACACAGAGGACCTCCGAGGGACCTAAGGGCCTCGTTGTTGCTCAGCAAGCCAACAGGGGTGTGGAGGTACTCAGTGATCTTGGTACTAAAATGAGGCTGCCCCGAGGGTCCTAGGAGTGCTGAAAAGGCTACTTCCTTTAATATAAAGGAGAACAGCGACTAAGAGCTCATGGAAAGAGCTGCATGCCTCCCTTTCTGCATGGCTACTCAGGGCCTTACCTCGAGGCAAGGACTGACGTTGAGATTCCTTATAGCTCTAGAGCATGGCAAGATGAGTCCCAGCCCTGGGTATGAAGCACACTGGGTAGCCAGAGAAAACTCATTTTCTCCCCAGACCAATGCCTACAATAGCCAGGGGCCTGTCCACAGCAGAGAATTTCAGGGAGCTTCACGGCAGCAAGAATGGAGGTTTCCAAATGGGAAACAAGGCTATTACCATCATACCCCCATTTCCGTGGGCACAGGCAGCATACATCTCTGTGGTTTCTAACAAGTCAAAAGAGACACAGAGTACACACTGGTTGCTTCCCTGAATCAACTTCTCGAGGCAGGGTGTTCTACCTCTAGTGAACGGCCTCACCAGGGAAAGCCCTAGCTAGGCCTCTGGGCCCTTGCCTATTCAAAAGCCTGCAGTGCTACAGGAGAAACTGTGCTTCAGTTGCAATAGGAACGCAGCCGTCTTTCTCCTGGAGGCAGGGTGACTTCAGGTAGGAGGTCCTGGATGGAAGGAGAAGCCTAGTGTTTTTCTCTGTGCAGCTCAGACTAGGGAATGAGTGTGACTTCCACGGCATGTTGGAACTTGCCAGAACGGTGCTCGTCAATCTGTGCGATTGCTGGCTAAATCCAGATGTCCCAATAAGAGTGCACTGTGTAGCCCTTCACTCGGCATACACACTGTGAGTCGGAAAGCTCCTGGCCTGGATATTGCTTAGAATGGCCAGGTGAGACTGAGGGTACTCGGTGTTCTTGCAGGGAATAAGTTTACCAGACGAGGCACCTAGGTGTCCTAAAAAGCCTACTGGCGTTCAAATGCTGCAGAGCAGCGACTACGGCCTCATGGAAACTGCTACACGCCTCTGCTTGTGCATAGCATTTCAGGGCCTTACCTCGAGGCAAGTTCTCACGTTGCTTGCCCTGTGAGCGACACAGCATGTTAGGATGCTGTATTTCTCCTTGACTAGAGTGACTTCAGGAACGAGGTCCTCGATCAATTCTAAGCAGAGTGTTTCCTCAGAGCAGCTCAGACGAGGGCAATGTCGAAGACTTCAGGGCATGTTGGACTGCCTAGAAATGTGGTTCTGATGCTGTTCGAGGGTTCTGGAAATGTAGCTCTCCTGAAGTAACGTATAGTGTGTTGCCCGAGACTCGGCAGACACAGAGGGCCTCCGAGGGACGTATGGGACTCAATGCTGCTCAGCAGGCCCACAGGGGTGTGGAGGGAGTCAGTGATCTTGGAAGCAAAATGATGCTCACCCTAGAGACCTAGGAGTCCTGAAAAGGGTCCTTCCTTTAATATAAAGCAGAACCTCCACTAAGAGCTCATGGAAGGAGCTGCATGCCTCCCTTTATGCAGGGCTACTCAGGCTTGCCTCGAGGCGAGGACTCACGTGGAGATTCCCTTTGGCTCTAGAGCATGGCAAGGTGAGCCCCACCCCGGCCAGTGAAGCTCCGTGTGTAGCCAGAGAAAACTCATTTTCTTCCCAGACCCATGGCTACAGTGGTCACGGGGCGGTCAACAGCAGAGAATTTCAGGGAGCTTCACGGCAGCAAGAATGGAGGTTTCCAAAGAGAAAAGCAAGGCTAGTACCATCACGACCCCATTTCCATGTGCACAGGCAGCATCCAAAACTCTGGTTTCTCACAAGACAAAAGAGACACAGCGTACCCACTAGTTCCTTCCCTGAAGCAACTTCTCGAGGCACGGCGTTCTGCATCTAGTGCACGGCCTCAACCAAGGAACGCCCTAGTTAGGCCTCGGGGCCGGTGCCTCTTCAAAAGCCTGCAGTGCTAGAGGAAAAACTCTGCTTTAGTTGCAATACGAACGCAAGCCGATTTTCTCCTGGAGGCAGGGTGACTTCAGGTAGGAGGTCCTGGAAGGAAGGCGAAGCCTAGTGTTTTCCTCAATGCAGCTCAGACTAGGGAATGTGTGCGCGATTTCCACAGCAAGTTGGAACTTGCCAAAACGGAGCTCGTCAACCTGTGCGAGTGCTGTTCGATCAAGATCTCCTAAGAAAGACTGCAGTGTGTTGCCCATGACTCAGCAGACACAGAGGAACTCCGAGGGACATATGGGCCACGTTGTTGCTCAGCAGGCCTACAGGAGTGTGGAGGATCTCAGTGATCTTGGAACGAAAAGGATGCTCACCCGAGGGGCCTAGGAGTGCTGAAAAGTGTACTTCCTTTAAAATAAAGCAGAACAGCGACTAAGAGCTCATGGAAAGAGCTGCATGCCTCCCTTTCTGTCTGGCTACTCAGGGCCTTACCTCGAGGCAAGGACTCACGTTGAGATTCCCTTTAGCTCTAGAGCATGGCAAGATGAGTCCCACCCAGGATAATGAAGCACCCTGTGTAGCCAGAGAAAACTCATTTTCTTCCCAGACCAATGCCTACAATAGCCAGGGTCCTGTCAACAGCAGAGAATTCAGGGAGCTTCAAGGCAGCATGAATGGAGCTTTCAAAATGGATAAGCAAGTCTACTACCAACATGCCCACATTTCCCTAGGCACAAACAGCATACATCCCTGTGGTTTCACACAACTCAAAAGAGACACAGATTACACACTGCTTCCTTCCCTGAATCAAATTGTCGTGGCAGGGTGTTCTGCATCTAGTGAACTGCCTCAACCAAGGAACGCCCTAGCTAGGCCTCTGGGCTCGTGCCTATTCAAAAGCTTGCAGTGCTATAGGAAAAACTGTGCTTTAGTTGCAATAGGAAGCAAGGTGTCCTTCTCCTGGAGGCAGGTTGACTTCAGGTAGGAGTTCCTGGAAGGAAGGGGAAGCCTAGTGTTTTTCTCAGTGCAGCTCAGACTAGGGAATGTGTGCGACTTCCACAGCAAGTTGGAACTTGCCAGAACGGTGCTCGTGAACCTGTGCGAGTGCTGTGAAACCAAGATATCCCAAGAAAGAGTGCAGTGTGTTGCCCATGACTCAGCAGACACAGAGGACCTCCGAGGGACCTAAGGGCCTCGTTGTTGCTCAGCAAGCCAACAGGGGTGTGGAGGTACTCAGTGATCTTGGTACTAAAATGAGGCTGCCCCGAGGGTCCTAGGAGTGCTGAAAAGGCTACTTCCTTTAATATAAAGGAGAACAGCGACTAAGAGCTCATGGAAAGAGCTGCATGCCTCCCTTTCTGCATGGCTACTCAGGGCCTTACCTCGAGGCAAGCACTGACGTTGAGATTCCTTATAGCTCTAGAGCATGGCAAGATGAGTCCCAGCCCTGGGTATGAAGCACACTGGGTAGCCAGAGAAAACTCATTTTCTCCCCAGACCAATGCCTACAATAGCCAGGGGCCTGTCCACAGCAGAGAATTTCAGGGAGCTTCACGGCAGCAAGAATGGAGGTTTCCAAATGGGAAACAAGGCTATTACCATCATACCCCCATTTCCGTGGGCACAGGCAGCATACATCTCTGTGGTTTCTAACAAGTCAAAAGAGACACAGAGTACACACTGGTTGCTTCCCTGAATCAACGTCTCGAGGCAGGGTGTTCTACCTCTAGTGAACGGCCTCACCAGGGAAAGCCCTAGCTAGGCCTCTGGGCCCTTGCCTATTCAAAAGCCTGCAGTGCTACAGGAGAAACTCTGCTTCAGTTGCAATAGGAACGCAGCCGTCTTTCTCCTGGAAGCAGGGTGAATTCAGGTAGGAGGTCCTGGATGGAAGGAGAAGCCTAGTGTTTTTCTCAGTGCAGCTCAGACTAGGGAATGTGTGCGACTTCCACAGCAAGTCGGAACTTGCCAGAACGGTGCTCGTGAACCTGTGCGAGTGCTGTGAAACCAAGATATCCCAAGAAAGAGTGCAGTGTGTTGCCCATGACTCAGCAGACACAGAGGACCTCCGAGGGACCTAAGGGCCTCGTTGTTGCTCAGCAAGCCAACAGGGGTGTGGAGGTACTCAGTGATCTTGGTACTGAAATGAGGCTGCCCCGAGGGTCCAAGGAGTGCTGAAAAGGCTACTTCCTTTAATATAAAGGAGAACAGCGACTAAGAGCTCATGGAAAGAGCTGCATGCCTCCCTTTCTGCATGGCTACTCAGGGCCTTACCTCGAGGCAAGGACTGACGTTGAGATTCCTTATAGCTCTAGAGCATGGCAAGATGAGTCCCAGCCCTGGGTATGAAGCACACTGGGTAGCCAGAGAAAACTCATTTTCTCCCCAGACCAATGCCTACAATAGCCAGGGGCCTGTCCACAGCAGAGAATTTCAGGGAGCTTCGCGGCAGCAAGAATGGAGGTTTCCAAATGGGAAACAAGGCTATTACCATCATACCCCCATTTCCGTGGGCACAGGCATCATACATCTCTGTGGTTTCTAACAAGTCAAAAGAGACACAGAGTACACACTGGTTGCTTCCCTGAATCAACGTCTCGAGGCAGGGTGTTCTACCTCTAGTGAACGGCCTCACCAGGGAAAGCCCTAGCTAGGCCTCTGGGCCCTTGCCTATTCAAAAGCCTGCAGTGCTACAGGAGAAACTGTGCTTCAGTTGCAATAGGAACGCAGCCGTCTTTCTCCTGGAGGCAGGGTGACTTCAGGTAGGAGGTCCTGGATGGAAGGAGAAGCCTAGTGTTTTTCTCTGTGCAGCTCAGACTAGGGAATGAGTGTGACTTCCACGGCATGTTGGAACTTGCTAGAACGGTGCTCGTCAATCTGTGCGATTGCTGGCTAAATCCAGATGTCCCAATAAGAGTGCACTGTGTAGCCCTTCACTCGGCATACACACTGTGAGTCGGAAAGCTCCTGGCCTGGATATTGCTTAGAATGGCCAGGTGAGACTGAGGGTACTCGGTGTTCTTGCAGGGAATAAGTTTACCAGACGAGGCACCTAGGTGTCCTAAAAAGCCTACTGGCGTTCAAATGCTGCAGAGCAGCGACTACGGCCTCATGGAAACTGCTACACGCCTCTGCTTGTGCATAGCATTTCAGGGCCTTACCTCGAGGCAAGTTCTCACGTTGCTTGCCCTGTGAGCGACACAGCATGTTAGGATGCTGTATTTCTCCTTGACTAGAGTGACTTCAGGAACGAGGTCCTCGATCAATTCTAAGCAGAGTGTTTCCTCAGAGCAGCTCAGACGAGGGCAATGTCGAAGACTTCCAGGGCATGTTGGACTGCCTAGAAATGTGGTTCTGATGCTGTTCGAGGGTTCTGGAAATGTAGCTCTCCTGAAGTAACGTATAGTGTGTTGCCCGAGACTCGGCAGACACAGAGGGCCTCCGAGGGACGTATGGGACTCAATGCTGCTCAGCAGGCCCACAGGGGTGTGGAGGGAGTCAGTGATCTTGGAAGCAAAATGATGCTCACCCGAGAGACCTAGGAGTCCTGAAAAGGGTCCTTCCTTTAATATAGAGCAGAACCTCCACTAAGAGCTCATGGAAAGAGCTGCATGCCTCCCTTTCTGCAGGGCTACTCAGGGCCTTACCTCGAGGCGAGGACTCACGTGGAGATTCCCTTTGGCTCTAGAGCATGGCAAGGTGAGCCCCACCCCGGCCAGTGAAGCTCCGTGTGTAGCCAGAGAAAACTCATTTTCTTCCCAGACCCATGGCTACAGTGGTCACGGGGCGGTCAACAGCAGAGAATTTCAGGGAGCTTCACGGCAGCAAGAATGGAGGTTTCCAAAGAGAAAAGCAAGGCTAGTATCATCACGACCCCATTTCCATGTGCACAGGCAGCATCCAAAACTCTGGTTTCTCACAAGACAAAAGAGACACAGCGTACCCACTAGTTCCTTCCCTGAAGCAACTTCTCGAGGCACGGCGTTCTGCATCTATTGCACGGCCTCAACCAAGGAACGCCCTAGTTAGGCCTCGGGGCCGGTGCCTCTTCAAAAGCCTGCAGTGCTAGAGGAAAAACTCTGCTTTAGTTGCAATACGAACGCAAGCCGATTTTCTCCTGGAGGCAGGGTGACTTCAGGTAGGAGGTCCTGGAAGGAAGGCGAAGCCTAGTGTTTTCCTCAATGCAGCTCAGACTAGGGAATGTGTGCGCGATTTCCACAGCAAGTTGGAACTTGCCAAAACGGAGCTCGTCAACCTGTGCGAGTGCTGTTCGATCAAGATCTCCTAAGAAAGACTGCAGTGTGTTGCCCATGACTCAGCAGACACAGAGGAACTCCGAGGGACATATGGGCCACGTTGTTGCTCAGCAGGCCTATAGGAGTGTGGAGGATCTCAGTGATCTTGGAACGAAAAGGATGCTCACCCGAGGGGCCTAGGAGTGCTGAAAAGTGTACTTCCTTTAAAATAAAGCAGAACAGCGACTAAGAGCTCATGGAAAGAGCTGCATGCCTCCCTTTCTGTCTGGCTACTCAGGGCCTTACCTCGAGGCAAGGACTCACGTTGAGATTCCCTTTAGCTCTAGAGCATGGCAAGATGAGTCCCACCCCGGATAATGAAGCACCCTGTGTAGCCAGAGAAAACTCATTTTCTTCCCAGACCAATGCCTACAATAGCCAGGGTCCTGTCAACAGCAGAGAATTCAGGGAGCTTCAAGGCAGCATGAATGGAGCTTTCAAAATGGATAAGCAAGTCTACTACCAACATGCCCACATTTCCCTAGGCACAAACAGCATACATCCCTGTGGTTTCACACAACTCAAAAGAGACACAGATTACACACTGGTTGCTTCCCTCAATCAACTTCTCGAGGCAGGGTGTTCTGCATCTAGTGAACTGCCTCAACCAAGGAACGCCCTAGCTAGGCCTCTGGGCTCGTGCCTATTCAAAAGCTTGCAGTGCTATAGGAAAAACTGTGCTTTAGTTGCAATAGGAAGCAAGGCGTCCTTCTCCTGGAGGCAGGGTGACTTCAGGTAGGAGTTCCTGGAAGGAAGGGGAAGCCTAGTGTTTTTCTCAGTGCAGCTCAGACTAGGGAATGTGTGCGACTTCCACAGCAAGTCGGAACTTGCCAGAAGGGTGCTCGTGAACCTGTGCGAGTGCTGTGAAACCAAGATATCCCAAGAAAGAGTGCAGTGTGTTGCCCATGACTCAGCAGTCACAGAGGACCTCCGAGGGACCTAAGGGCCTCGTTGTTGCTCAGCAAGCCAACAGGGGTGTGGAGGTACTCAGTGATCTTGGTACTAAAATGAGGCTGCCCCGAGGGTCCTAGGAGTGCTGAAAAGGCTACTTCCTTTAATATAAAGTAGAACAGCGACTAAGAGCTCATGGAAAGAGCTGCATGCCTCCCTTTCTGCATGGCTACTCAGGGCCTTACCTCGAGGCAAGGACTGACGTTGAGATTCCTTATAGCTCTAGAGCATGGCAAGAGGAGTCCCAGCCCTGGGTATGAAGCACACTGGGTAGCCAGAGAAAACTCATTTTCTCCCCAGACCAATGCCTACAATAGCCAGGGGCCTGTCCACAGCAGAGAATTTCAGGGAGCTTCACGGCAGCAAGAATGGAGGTTTCCAAATGGGAAACAAGGCTATTACCATCATACCCCCATTTCCGTGGGCACAGGCAGCATACATCTCTGTGGTTTCTAACAAGTCAAAAGAGACCCAGAGTACACACTGGTTGCTTCCCTGAATCAACTTCTCGAGGCAGGGTGTTCTACCTCTAGTGAACGGCCTCACCAGGGAAAGCCCTAGCTAGGCCTCTGGGCCCTTGCCTATTCAAAAGCCTGCAGTGCTACAGGAGAAACTGTGCTTCAGTTGCAATAGGAACGCAGCCGTCTTTCTCCTGGAGGCAGGGTGACTTCAGGTAGGAGGTCCTGGATGGAAGGAGAAGCCTAGTGTTTTTCTCTGTGCAGCTCAGACTAGGGAATGAGTGTGACTTCCACGGCATGTTGGAACTTGCCAGAACGGTGCTCGTCAATCTGTGCGATTGCTGGCTAAATCCAGATGTCCCAATAAGAGTGCACTGTGTAGCCCTTCACTCGGCATACACACTGTGAGTCGGAAAGCTCCTGGCCTGGATATTGCTTAGAATGGCCAGGTGAGACTGAGGGTACTCGGTGTTCTTGCAGGGAATAAGTTTACCAGACGAGGCACCTAGGTGTCCTAAAAAGCCTACTGGCGTTCAAATGCTGCAGAGCAGCGACTACGGCCTCATGGAAACTGCTACACGCCTCTGCTTGTGCATAGCATTTCAGGGCCTTACCTCGAGGCAAGTTCTCACGTTGCTTGCCCTGTGAGCGACACAGCATGTTAGGATGCTGTATTTCTCCTTGACTAGAGTGACTTCAGGAACGAGGTCCTCGATCAATTCTAAGCAGAGTGTTTCCTCAGAGCAGCTCAGACGAGGGCAATGTCGAAGACTTCCAGGGCATGTTGGACTGCCTAGAAATGTGGTTCTGATGCTGTTCGAGGGTTCTGGAAATGTAGCTCTCCTGAAGTAACGTATAGTGTGTTGCCCGAGACTCGGCAGACACAGAGGGCCTCCGAGGGACGTATGGGACTCAATGCTGCTCAGCAGGCCCACAGGGGTGTGGAGGGAGTCAGTGATCTTGGAAGCAAAATGATGCTCACCCGAGAGACCTAGGAGTCCTGAAAAGGGTCCTTCCTTTAATATAAAGCAGAACCTCCACTAAGAGCTCATGGAAAGAGCTGCATGCCTCCCTTTCTGCAGGGCTACTCAGGGCCTTACCTCGAGGCGAGGACTCACGTGGAGATTCCCTTTGGCTCTAGAGCATGGCAAGGTGAGCCCCACCCCGGCCAGTGAAGCTCCGTGTGTAGCCAGAGAAAACTCATTTTCTTCCCAGACCCATGGCTACAGTGGTCACGGGGCGGTCAACAGCAGAGAATTTCAGGGAGCTTCACGGCAGCAAGAATGGAGGTTTCCAAAGAGAAAAGCAAGGCTAGTACCATCACGACCCCATTTCCATGTGCACAGGCAGCATCCAAAACTCTGGTTTCTCACAAGACAAAAGAGACACAGCGTACCCACTAGTTCCTTCCCTGAAGCAACTTCTCGAGGCACGGCGTTCTGCATCTAGTGCACGGCCTCAACCAAGGAACGCCCTAGTTAGGCCTCGGGGCCGGTGCCTCTTCAAAAGCCTGCAGTGCTAGAGGAAAAACTCTGCTTTAGTTGCAATACGAACGCAAGCCGATTTTCTCCTGGAGGCAGGGTGACTTCAGGTAGGAGGTCCTGGAAGGAAGGCGAAGCCTAGTGTTTTCCTCAATGCAGCTCAGACTAGGGAATGTGTGCGCGATTTCCACAGCAAGTTGGAACTTGCCAAAACGGAGCTCGTCAACCTGTGCGAGTGCTGTTCGATCAAGATCTCCTAAGAAAGACTGGAGTGTGTTGCCCATGACTCAGCAGACACAGAGGACCTCCGAGGGACCTAAGGGCCTCGTTGTTGCTCAGCAAGCCAACAGGGGTGTGGAGGTACTCAGTGATCTTGGTACTAAAATGAGGCTGCCCCGAGGGTCCTAGGAGTGCTGAAAAGGCTACTTCCTTTAATATAAAGGAGAACAGCGACTAAGAGCTCATGGAAAGAGCTGCATGCCTCCCTTTCTGCATGGCTACTCAGGGCCTTACCTCGAGGCAAGGACTGACGTTGAGATTCCTTATAGCTCTAGAGCATGGCAAGATGAGTCCCAGCCCTGGGTATGAAGCACACTGGGTAGCCAGAGAAAACTCATTTTCTCCCCAGACCAATGCCTACAATAGCCAGGGGCCTGTCCACAGCAGAGAATTTCAGGGAGCTTCACGGCAGCAAGAATGGAGGTTTCCAAATGGGAAACAAGGCTATTACCATCATACCCCCATTTCCGTGGGCACAGGCAGCATACATCTCTGTGGTTTCTAACAAGTCAAAAGAGACACAGAGTACACACTGGTTGCTTCCCTGAATCAACTTCTCGAGGCAGGGTGTTCTACCTCTAGTGAACGGCCTCACCAGGGAAAGCCCTAGCTAGGCCTCTGGGCCCTTGCCTATTCAAAAGCCTGCAGTGCTACAGGAGAAACTGTGCTTCAGTTGCAATAGGAACGCAGCCGTCTTTCTCCTGGAGGCAGGGTGACTTCAGGTAGGAGGTCCTGGATGGAAGGAGAAGCCTAGTGTTTTTCTCTGTGCAGCTCAGACTAGGGAATGAGTGTGACTTCCACGGCATGTTGGAACTTGCCAGAACGGTGCTCGTCAATCTGTGCGATTGCTGGCTAAATCCAGATGTCCCAATAAGAGTGCACTGTGTAGCCCTTCACTCGGCATACACACTGTGAGTCGGAAAGCTCCTGGCCTGGATATTGCTTAGAATGGCCAGGTGAGACTGAGGGTACTCGGTGTTCTTGCAGGGAATAAGTTTACCAGACGAGGCACCTAGGTGTCCTAAAAAGCCTACTGGCATTCAAATGCTGCAGAGCAGCGACTACGGCCTCATGGAAACTGCTACACGCCTCTGCTTGTGCATAGCATTTCAGGGCCTTACCTCGAGGCAAGTTCTCACGTTGCTTGCCCTGTGAGCGACACAGCATGTTAGGATGCTGTATTTCTCCTTGACTAGAGTGACTTCAGGAACGAGGTCCTCGATCAATTCTAAGCAGAGTGTTTCCTCAGAGCAGCTCAGACGAGGGCAATGTCGAAGACTTCAGGGCATGTTGGACTGCCTAGAAATGTGGTTCTGATGCTGTTCGAGGGTTCTGGAAATGTAGCTCTCCTGAAGTAACGTATAGTGTGTTGCCCGAGACTCGGCAGACACAGAGGGCCTCCGAGGGACGTATGGGACTCAATGCTGCTCAGCAGGCCCACAGGGGTGTGGAGGGAGTCAGTGATCTTGGAAGCAAAATGATGCTCACCCTAGAGACCTAGGAGTCCTGAAAAGGGTCCTTCCTTTAATATAAAGCAGAACCTCCACTAAGAGCTCATGGAAGGAGCTGCATGCCTCCCTTTATGCAGGGCTACTCAGGCTTGCCTCGAGGCGAGGACTCACGTGGAGATTCCCTTTGGCTCTAGAGCATGGCAAGGTGAGCCCCACCCCGGCCAGTGAAGCTCCGTGTGTAGCCAGAGAAAACTCATTTTCTTCCCAGACCCATGGCTACAGTGGTCACGGGGCGGTCAACAGCAGAGAATTTCAGGGAGCTTCACGGCAGCAAGAATGGAGGTTTCCAAAGAGAAAAGCAAGGCTAGTACCATCACGACCCCATTTCCATGTGCACAGGCAGCATCCAAAACTCTGGTTTCTCACAAGACAAAAGAGACACAGCGTACCCACTAGTTCCTTCCCTGAAGCAACTTCTCGAGGCACGGCGTTCTGCATCTAGTGCACGGCCTCAACCAAGGAACGCCCTAGTTAGGCCTCGGGGCCGGTGCCTCTTCAAAAGCCTGCAGTGCTAGAGGAAAAACTCTGCTTTAGTTGCAATACGAACGCAAGCCGATTTTCTCCTGGAGGCAGGGTGACTTCAGGTAGGAGGTCCTGGAAGGAAGGCGAAGCCTAGTGTTTTCCTCAATGCAGCTCAGACTAGGGAATGTGTGCGCGATTTCCACAGCAAGTTGGAACTTGCCAAAACGGAGCTCGTCAACCTGTGCGAGTGCTGTTCGATCAAGATCTCCTAAGAAAGACTGCAGTGTGTTGCCCATGACTCAGCAGACACAGAGGAACTCCGAGGGACATATGGGCCACGTTGTTGCTCAGCAGGCCTACAGGAGTGTGGAGGATCTCAGTGATCTTGGAACGAAAAGGATGCTCACCCGAGGGGCCTAGGAGTGCTGAAAAGTGTACTTCCTTTAAAATAAAGCAGAACAGCGACTAAGAGCTCATGGAAAGAGCTGCATGCCTCCCTTTCTGTCTGGCTACTCAGGGTCTTACCTCGAGGCAAGGACTCACGTTGAGATTCCCTTTAGCTCTAGAGCATGGCAAGATGAGTCCCACCCCGGATAATGAAGCACCCTGTGTAGCCAGAGAAAACTCATTTTCTCCCCAGACCAATGCCTACAATAGCCAGGGGCCTGTCCACAGCAGAGAATTTCAGGGAGCTTCACGGCAGCAAGAATGGAGGTTTCTAAATGGGAAACAAGGCTATTACCATCATATACCCCCATTTCCGTGGGCACAGGCAGCATACATCTGTGTGGTTTCTAACAAGTCAAAAGAGACACAGAGTACACACTGGTTGCTTCCCTGAATCAACTTCTCGAGGCAGGGTGTTCTACCTCTAGTGAACGGCCTCACCAGGGAAAGCCCTAGCTAGGCCTCTGGGCCCTTGCCTATTCAAAAGCCTGCAGTGCTACAGGAGAAACTGTGCTTCAGTTGCAATAGGAACGCAGCCGTCTTTCTCCTGGAGGCAGGGTGACTTCAGGTAGGAGGTCCTGGATGGAAGGAGAAGCCTAGTGTTTTTCTCTGTGCAGCTCAGACTAGGGAATGAGTGTGACTTCCACGGCATGTTGGAACTTGCTAGAACGGTGCTCGTCAATCTGTGCGTTTGCTGGCTAAATCCAGATGTCCCAATAAGAGTGCACTGTGTAGCCCTTCACTCGGCATACACACTGTGAGTCGGAAAGCTCCTGGCCTGGATAGTGCTTAGAATGGCCAGGTGAGACTGAGGGTACTCGGTGTTCTTGCAGGGAATAAGTTTACCAGACGAGGCACCTAGGTGTCCTAAAAAGCCTACTGGCGTTCAAATGCTGCAGAGCAGCGACTACGGCCTCATGGAAACTGCTACACGCCTCTGCTTGTGCATAGCATTTCAGGGCCTTACCTCGAGGCAAGTTCTCACGTTGCTTGCCCTGTGAGCGACACAGCATGTTAGGATGCTGTATTTCTCCTTGACTAGAGTGACTTCAGGAACGAGGTCCTCGATCAATTCTAAGCAGAGTGTTTCCTCAGAGCAGCTCAGACGAGGGCAATGTCGAAGACTTCCAGGGCATGTTGGACTGCCTAGAAATGTGGTTCTGATGCTGTTCGAGGGTTCTGGAAATGTAGCTCTCCTGAAGTAACGTATAGTGTGTTGCCCGAGACTCGGCAGACACAGAGGGCCTCCGAGGGACGTATGGGACTCAATGCTGCTCAGCAGGCCCACAGGGGTGTGGAGGGAGTCAGTGATCTTGGAAGCAAAATGATGCTCACCCGAGAGACCTAGGAGTCCTGAAAAGGGTCCTTCCTTTAATATAAAGCAGAACCTCCACTAAGAGCTCATGGAAAGAGCTGCATGCCTCCCTTTCTGCAGGGCTACTCAGGGCCTTACCTCGAGGCGAGGACTCACGTGGAGATTCCCTTTGGCTCTAGAGCATGGCAAGGTGAGCCCCACCCCGGCCAGTGAAGCTCCGTGTGTAGCCAGAGAAAACTCATTTTCTTCCCAGACCCATGGCTACAGTGGTCACGGGGCGGTCAACAGCAGAGAATTTCAGGGAGCTTCACGGCAGCAAGAATGGAGGTTTCCAAAGAGAAAAGCAAGGCTAGTACCATCACGACCCCATTTCCATGTGCACAGGCAGCATACAAAACTCTGGTTTCTCACAAGGCAAAAGAGACACAGCGTACCCACTAGTTCCTTCCCTGAAGCAACTTCTCGAGGCACGGCGTTCTGCATCTAGTGCACGGCCTCAACCAAGGAACGCCCTAGTTAGGCCTCGGGGCCGGTGCCTCTTCAAAAGCCTGCAGTGCTAGAGGAAAAACTCTGCTTTAGTTGCAATACGAACGCAAGCCGATTTTCTCCTGGAGGCAGGGTGACTTCAGGTAGGAGGTCCTGGAAGGAAGGCGAAGCCTAGTGTTTTCCTCAATGCAGCTCAGACTAGGGAATGTGTGCGCGATTTCCACAGCAAGTTGGAACTTGCCAAAACGGAGCTCGTCAACCTGTGCGAGTGCTGTTCGATCAAGATCTCCTAAGAAAGACTGCAGTGTGTTGCCCATGACTCAGCAGACACAGAGGAATTCCGAGGGACATATGGGCCACGTTGTTGCTCAGCAGGCCTACAGGAGTGTGGAGGATCTCAGTGATCTTGGGACGAAAAGGATGCTCACCCGAGGGGCCTAGGAGTGCTGAAAAGTGTACTTCCTTTAAAATAAAGCAGAACAGCGACTAAGAGCTCATGGAAAGAGCTGCATGCCTCCCTTTCTGTCTGGCTACTCAGGGCCTTACCTCGAGGCAAGGACTCACGTTGAGATTCCCTTTAGCTCTAGAGCATGGCAAGATGAGTCCCACCCCGGATAATGAAGCACCCTGTGTAGCCAGAGAAAACTCATTTTCTTCCCAGACCAATGCCTACAATAGCCAGGGTCCTGTCAACAGCAGAGAATTCAGGGAGCTTCAAGGCAGCATGAATGGAGCTTTCAAAATGGATAAGCAAGTCTACTACCAACATGCCCACATTTCCCTAGGCACAAACAGCATACATCCCTGTGGTTTCACACAACTCAAAAGAGACACAGATTACACACTGCTTCCTTCCCTGAATCAAATTCTCGTGGCAGGGTGTTCTGCATCTAGTGAACTGCCTCAACCAAGGAACGCCCTAGCTAGGCCTCTGGGCTCGTGCCTATTCAAAAGGTTGCAGTGCTATAGGAAAAACTTTGCTTTAGTTGCAATAGGAAGCAAGGCGTCCTTCTCCTGGAGGCAGGGTGACTTCAGGTAGGAGTTCCTGGAAGGAAGGGGAAGCCTAGTGTTTTTCTCAGTGCAGCTCAGACTAGGGAATGTGTGCGACTTCCACAGCAAGTCGGAACTTGCCAGAACGGTGCTCGTGAACCTGTGCGAGTGCTGTGAAACCAAGATATCCCAAGAAAGAGTGCAGTGTGTTGCCCATGACTCAGCAGACACAGAGGACCTCCGAGGGACCTAAGGGCCTCGTTGTTGCTCAGCAAGCCAACAGGGGTGTGGAGGTACTCAGTGATCTTGGTACTAAAATGAGGCTGCCCCGAGGGTCCTAGGAGTGCTGAAAAGGCTACTTCCTTTAATATAAAGGAGAACAGCGACTAAGAGCTCATGGAAAGAGCTGCATGCCTCCCTTTCTGCATGGCTACTCAGGGCCTTACCTCGAGGCAAGGACTGACGTTGAGATTCCTTATAGCTCTAGAGCATGGCAAGATGAGTCCCAGCCCTGGGTATGAAGCACACTGGGTAGCCAGAGAAAACTCATTTTCTCCCCAGACCAATGCCTACAATAGCCAGGGGCCTGTCCACAGCAGAGAATTTCAGGGAGCTTCACGGCAGCAAGAATGGAGGTTTCCAAATGGGAAACAAGGCTATTACCATCATACCCCCATTTCCGTGGGCACAGGCAGCATACATCTCTGTGGTTTCTAACAAGTCAAAAGAGACCCAGAGTACACACTGGTTGCTTCCCTGAATCAACTTCTCGAGGCAGGGTGTTCTACCTCTAGTGAACGGCCTCACCAGGGAAAGCCCTAGCTAGGCCTCTGGGCCCTTGCCTATTCAAAAGCCTGCAGTGCTACAGGAGAAACTGTGCTTCAGTTGCAATAGGAACGCAGCCGTCTTTCTCCTGGAGGCAGGGTGACTTCAGGTAGGAGGTCCTGGATGGAAGGAGAAGCCTAGTGTTTTTCTCTGTGCAGCTCAGACTAGGGAATGAGTGTGACTTCCACGGCATGTTGGAACTTGCTAGAACGGTGCTCGTCAATCTGTGCGATTGCTGGCTAAATCCAGATGTCCCAATAAGAGTGCACTGTGTAGCCCTTCACTCGGCATACACACTGTGAGTCGGAAAGCTCCTGGCCTGGATATTGCTTAGAATGGCCAGGTGAGACTGAGGGTACTCGGTGTTCTTGCAGGGAATAAGTTTACCAGACGAGGCACCGAGGTGTCCTAAAAAGCCTACTGGCGTTCAAATGCTGCAGAGCAGCGACTACGGCCTCATGGAAACTGCTACACGCCTCTCTTGTGCATAGCATTTCAGGGCCTTACCTCGAGGCAAGTTCTCACGTTGCTTGCCCTGTGAGCGACACAGCATGTTAGGATGCTGTATTTCTCCTTGACTAGAGTGACTTCAGGAAGGAGGTCCTCGATCAATTCTAAGCAGAGTGTTTCCTCAGAGCAGCTCAGACGAGGGCAATGTCGAAGACTTCCAGGGCATGTTGGACTGCCTAGAAATGTGGTTCTGATGCTGTTCGAGGGTTCTGGAAATGTAGCTCTCCTGAAGTAACGTATAGTGTGTTGCCCGAGACTCGGCAGACACAGAGGGCCTCCGAGGGACGTATGGGACTCAATGCTGCTCAGCAGGCCCACAGGGGTGTGGAGGGAGTCAGTGATCTTGGAAGCAAAATGATGCTCACCCGAGAGACCTAGGAGTCCTGAAAAGGGTCCTTCCTTTAATATAAAGCAGAACCTCCACTAAGAGCTCATGGAAGGAGCTGCATGCCTCCCTTTCTGCAGGGCTACTCAGGGCCTTACCTCGAGGCGAGGACTCACGTGGAGATTCCCTTTGGCTCTAGAGCATGGCAAGGTGAGCCCCACCCCGGCCAGTGAAGCTCCGTGTGTAGCCAGAGAAAACTCATTTTCTTCCCAGACCCATGGCTACAGTGGTCACGGGGCGGTCAACAGCAGAGAATTTCAGGGAGCTTCACGGCAGCAAGAATGGAGGTTTCCAAAGAGAAAAGCAAGGCTAGTACCATCACGACCCCATTTCCATGTGCACAGGCAGCATACAAAACTCTGGTTTCTCACAAGGCAAAAGAGACACAGCGTACCCACTAGTTCCTTCCCTGAAGCAACTTCTCGAGGCACGGCGTTCTGCATCTAGTGCACGGCCTCAACCAAGGAACGCCCTAGTTAGGCCTCGGGGCCGGTGCCTCTTCAAAAGCCTGCAGTGCTAGAGGAAAAACTCTGCTTTAGTTGCAATACGAACGCAAGCCGATTTTCTCCTGGAGGCAGGGTGACTTCAGGTAGGAGGTCCTGGAAGGAAGGCGAAGCCTAGTGTTTTCCTCAATGCAGCTCAGACTAGGGAATGTGTGCGCGATTTCCACAGCAAGTTGGAACTTGCCAAAACGGAGCTCGTCAACCTGTGCGAGTGCTGTTCGATCAAGATCTCCTAAGAAAGACTGCAGTGTGTTGCCCATGACTCAGCAGACACAGAGGAACTCCGAGGGACATATGGGCCACGTTGTTGCTCAGCAGGCCTACAGGAGTGTGGAGGATCTCAGTGATCTTGGAACGAAAAGGATGCTCACCCGAGGGGCCTAGGAGTGCTGAAAAGTGTACTTCCTTTAAAATAAAGCAGAACAGCGACTAAGAGCTCATGGAAAGAGCTGCATGCCTCCCTTTCTGTCTGGCTACTCAGGGCCTTACCTCGAGGCAAGGACTCACGTTGAGATTCCCTTTAGCTCTAGAGCATGGCAAGATGAGTCCCACCCCGGATAATGAAGCACCCTGTGTAGCCAGAGAAAACTCATTTTCTTCCCAGACCAATGCCTACAATAGCCAGGGTCCTGTCAACAGCAGAGAATTCAGGGAGCTTCAAGGCAGCATGAATGGAGCTTCCAAAATGGATAAGCAAGTCTACTACCAACATGCCCACATTTCCCTAGGCACAAACAGCATACATCCCTGTGGTTTCACACAACTCAGAAGAGACACACACTTACACACTGCTTCCTTCCCTGAATCAAATTCTCGTGGCAGAGTGTTCTGCATCTAGTGAACTGCCTCAACCAAGGAACGCCCTAGCTAGGCCTCTGGGCTCGTGCCTATTCATAAGGTTGCAGTGCTATAGGAAAAACTTTGCTTTAGTTGCAATAGGAAGCAAGGCGTCCTTCTCCTGGAGGCAGGGTGACTTCAGGTAGGAGTTCCTGGAAGGAAGGGGAAGCCTAGTGTTTTTCTCAGTGCAGCTCAGACTAGGGAATGTGTGCGACTTCCACAGCAAGTCGGAACTTGCCAGAACGTTGCTCGTGAACCTGTGCGAGTGCTGTGAAACCAAGATATCCCAAGAAAGAGTGCAGTGTGTTGCCCATGACTCAGCTGACACAGAGGACCTCCGAGGGACCTAAGGGCCTCGTTGTTGCTCAGCAAGCCAACAGGGGTGTGGAGGTACTCAGTGATCTTGGTACTAAAATGAGGCTGCCCCGAGGGTCCTAGGAGTGCTGAAAAGGCTACTTCCTTTAATATAAAGGAGAACAGCGACTAAGAGCTCATGGAAAGAGCTGCATGCCTCCCTTTCTGCATGGCTACTCAGGGCCTTACCTCGAGGCAAGGTCTGACGTTGAGATTCCTTATAGCTCTAGAGCATGGCAAGATGAGTCCCAGCCCTGGGTATGAAGCACACTGGGTAGCCAGAGAAAACTCATTTTCTCCCCAGACCAATGCCTACAATAGCCAGGGGCCTGTCCACAGCAGAGAATTTCAGGGAGCTTCACGGCAGCAAGAATGGAGGTTTCCAAATGGGAAACAAGGCTATTACCATCATACCCCCATTTCCGTGGGCACAGGCAGCATACATCTCTGTGGTTTCTAACAAGTCAAAAGAGACACAGAGTACACACTGGTTGCTTCCCTGAATCAACTTCTCGAGGCAGGGTGTTCTACCTCTAGTGAACGGCCTCACCAGGGAAAGCCCTAGCTAGGCCTCTGGGCCCTTGCCTATTCAAAAGCCTGCAGTGCTACAGGAGAAACTGTGCTTCAGTTGCAATAGGAACGCAGCCGTCTTTCTCCTGGAGGCAGGGTGACTTCAGGTAGGAGGTCCTGGATGGAAGGAGAAGCCTAGTGTTTTTCTCTGTGCAGCTCAGACTAGGGAATGAGTGTGACTTCCACGGCATGTTGGAACTTGCCAGAACGGTGCTCGTCAATCTGTGCGATTGCTGGCTAAATCCAGATGTCCCAATAAGAGTGCACTGTGTAGCCCTTCACTCGGCATACACACTGTGAGTCGGAAAGCTCCTGGCCTGGATATTGCTTAGAATGGCCAGGTGAGACTGAGGGTACTCGGTGTTCTTGCAGGGAATAAGTTTACCAGACGAGGCACCGAGGTGTCCTAAAAAGCCTACTGGCGTTCAAATGCTGCAGAGCAGCGACTACGGCCTCATGGAAACTGCTACACGCCTCTCTTGTGCATAGCATTTCAGGGCCTTACCTCGAGGCAAGTTCTCACGTTGCTTGCCCTGTGAGCGACACAGCATGTTAGGATGCTGTATTTCTCCTTGACTAGAGTGACTTCAGGAACGAGGTCCTCGATCAATTCTAAGCAGAGTGTTTCCTCAGAGCAGCTCAGACGAGGGCAATGTCGAAGACTTCCAGGGCATGTTGGACTGCCTAGAAATGTGGTTCTGATGCTGTTCGAGGGTTCTGGAAATGTAGCTCTCCTGAAGTAACGTATAGTGTGTTGCCCGAGACTCGGCAGACACAGAGGGCCTCCGAGGGACGTATGGGACTCAATGCTGCTCAGCAGGCCCACAGGGGTGTGGAGGGAGTCAGTGATCTTGGAAGCAAAATGATGCTCACCCGAGAGACCTAGGAGTCCTGAAAAGGGTCCTTCCTTTAATATAAAGCAGAACCTCCACTAAGAGCTCATGGAAAGAGCTGCATGCCTCCCTTTCTGCAGGGCTACTCAGGGCCTTACCTCGAGGCGAGGACTCACGTGGAGATTCCCTTTGGCTCTAGAGCATGGCAAGGTGAGCCCCACCCCGGCCAGTGAAGCTCCGTGTGTAGCCAGAGAAAACTCATTTTCTTCCCAGACCCATGGCTACAGTGGTCACGGGGCGGTCAACAGCAGAGAATTTCAGGGAGCTTCACGGCAGCAAGAATGGAGGTTTCCAAAGAGAAAAGCAAGGCTAGTACCATCACGACCCCATTTCCATGTGCACAGGCAGCATACAAAACTCTGGTTTCTCACAAGGCAAAAGAGACACAGCGTACCCACTAGTTCCTTCCCTGAAGCAACTTCTCGAGGCACGGCGTTCTGCATCTAGTGCACGGCCTCAACCAAGGAACGCCCTAGTTAGGCCTCGGGGCCGGTGCCTCTTCAAAAGCCTGCAGTGCTAGAGGAAAAACTCTGCTTTAGTTGCAATACGAACGCAAGCCGATTTTCTCCTGGAGGCAGGGTGACTTCAGGTAGGAGGTCCTGGAAGGAAGGCGAAGCCTAGTGTTTTCCTCAATGCAGCTCAGACTAGGGAATGTGTGCGCGATTTCCACAGCAAGTTGGAACTTGCCAAAACGGAGCTCGTCAACCTGTGCGAGTGCTGTTCGATCAAGATCTCCTAAGAAAGACTGCAGTGTGTTGCCCATGACTCAGCAGACACAGAGGAATTCCGAGGGACATATGGGCCACGTTGTTGCTCAGCAGGCCTACAGGAGTGTGGAGGATCTCAGTGATCTTGGGACGAAAAGGATGCTCACCCGAGGGGCCTAGGAGTGCTGAAAAGTGTACTTCCTTTAAAATAAAGCAGAACAGCGACTAAGAGCTCATGGAAAGAGCTGCATGCCTCCCTTTCTGTCTGGCTACTCAGGGCCTTACCTCGAGGCAAGGACTCACGTTGAGATTCCCTTTAGCTCTAGAGCATGGCAAGATGAGTCCCACCCCGGATAATGAAGCACCCTGTGTAGCCAGAGAAAACTCATTTTCTTCCCAGACCAATGCCTACAATAGCCAGGGTCCTGTCAACAGCAGAGAATTCAGGGAGCTTCAAGGCAGCATGAATGGAGCTTTCAAAATGGATAAGCAAGTCTACTACCAACATGCCCACATTTCCCTAGGCACAAACAGCATACATCCCTGTGGTTTCACACAACTCAAAAGAGACACAGATTACACACTGCTTCCTTCCCTGAATCAAATTCTCGTGGCAGGGTGTTCTGCATCTAGTGAACTGCCTCAACCAAGGAACGCCCTAGCTAGGCCTCTGGGCTCGTGCCTATTCAAAAGGTTGCAGTGCTATAGGAAAAACTTTGCTTTAGTTGCAATAGGAAGCAAGGCGTCCTTCTCCTGGAGGCAGGGTGACTTCAGGTAGGAGTTCCTGGAAGGAAGGGGAAGCCTAGTGTTTTTCTCAGTGCAGCTCAGACTAGGGAATGTGTGCGACTTCCACAGCAAGTCGGAACTTGCCAGAACGGTGCTCGTGAACCTGTGCGAGTGCTGTGAAACCAAGATATCCCAAGAAAGAGTGCAGTGTGTTGCCCATGACTCAGCAGACACAGAGGACCTCCGAGGGACCTAAGGGCCTCGTTGTTGCTCAGCAAGCCAACAGGGGTGTGGAGGTACTCAGTGATCTTGGTACTAAAATGAGGCTGCCCCGAGGGTCCTAGGAGTGCTGAAAAGGCTACTTCCTTTAATATAAAGGAGAACAGCGACTAAGAGCTCATGGAAAGAGCTGCATGCCTCCCTTTCTGCATGGCTACTCAGGGCCTTACCTCGAGGCAAGGACTGACGTTGAGATTCCTTATAGCTCTAGAGCATGGCAAGATGAGTCCCAGCCCTGGGTATGAAGCACACTGGGTAGCCAGAGAAAACTCATTTTCTCCCCAGACCAATGCCTACAATAGCCAGGGGCCTGTCCACAGCAGAGAATTTCAGGGAGCTTCACGGCAGCAAGAATGGAGGTTTCCAAATGGGAAACAAGGCTATTACCATCATACCCCCATTTCCGTGGGCACAGGCAGCATACATCTCTGTGGTTTCTAACAAGTCAAAAGAGACCCAGAGTACACACTGGTTGCTTCCCTGAATCAACTTCTCGAGGCAGGGTGTTCTACCTCTAGTGAACGGCCTCACCAGGGAAAGCCCTAGCTAGGCCTCTGGGCCCTTGCCTATTCAAAAGCCTGCAGTGCTACAGGAGAAACTGTGCTTCAGTTGCAATAGGAACGCAGCCGTCTTTCTCCTGGAGGCAGGGTGACTTCAGGTAGGAGGTCCTGGATGGAAGGAGAAGCCTAGTGTTTTTCTCTGTGCAGCTCAGACTAGGGAATGAGTGTGACTTCCACGGCATGTTGGAACTTGCTAGAACGGTGCTCGTCAATCTGTGCGATTGCTGGCTAAATCCAGATGTCCCAATAAGAGTGCACTGTGTAGCCCTTCACTCGGCATACACACTGTGAGTCGGAAAGCTCCTGGCCTGGATATTGCTTAGAATGGCCAGGTGAGACTGAGGGTACTCGGTGTTCTTGCAGGGAATAAGTTTACCAGACGAGGCACCGAGGTGTCCTAAAAAGCCTACTGGCGTTCAAATGCTGCAGAGCAGCGACTACGGCCTCATGGAAACTGCTACACGCCTCTCTTGTGCATAGCATTTCAGGGCCTTACCTCGAGGCAAGTTCTCACGTTGCTTGCCCTGTGAGCGACACAGCATGTTAGGATGCTGTATTTCTCCTTGACTAGAGTGACTTCAGGAAGGAGGTCCTCGATCAATTCTAAGCAGAGTGTTTCCTCAGAGCAGCTCAGACGAGGGCAATGTCGAAGACTTCCAGGGCATGTTGGACTGCCTAGAAATGTGGTTCTGATGCTGTTCGAGGGTTCTGGAAATGTAGCTCTCCTGAAGTAACGTATAGTGTGTTGCCCGAGACTCGGCAGACACAGAGGGCCTCCGAGGGACGTATGGGACTCAATGCTGCTCAGCAGGCCCACAGGGGTGTGGAGGGAGTCAGTGATCTTGGAAGCAAAATGATGCTCACCCGAGAGACCTAGGAGTCCTGAAAAGGGTCCTTCCTTTAATATAAAGCAGAACCTCCACTAAGAGCTCATGGAAGGAGCTGCATGCCTCCCTTTCTGCAGGGCTACTCAGGGCCTTACCTCGAGGCGAGGACTCACGTGGAGATTCCCTTTGGCTCTAGAGCATGGCAAGGTGAGCCCCACCCCGGCCAGTGAAGCTCCGTGTGTAGCCAGAGAAAACTCATTTTCTTCCCAGACCCATGGCTACAGTGGTCACGGGGCGGTCAACAGCAGAGAATTTCAGGGAGCTTCACGGCAGCAAGAATGGAGGTTTCCAAAGAGAAAAGCAAGGCTAGTACCATCACGACCCCATTTCCATGTGCACAGGCAGCATACAAAACTCTGGTTTCTCACAAGGCAAAAGAGACACAGCGTACCCACTAGTTCCTTCCCTGAAGCAACTTCTCGAGGCACGGCGTTCTGCATCTAGTGCACGGCCTCAACCAAGGAACGCCCTAGTTAGGCCTCGGGGCCGGTGCCTCTTCAAAAGCCTGCAGTGCTAGAGGAAAAACTCTGCTTTAGTTGCAATACGAACGCAAGCCGATTTTCTCCTGGAGGCAGGGTGACTTCAGGTAGGAGGTCCTGGAAGGAAGGCGAAGCCTAGTGTTTTCCTCAATGCAGCTCAGACTAGGGAATGTGTGCGCGATTTCCACAGCAAGTTGGAACTTGCCAAAACGGAGCTCGTCAACCTGTGCGAGTGCTGTTCGATCAAGATCTCCTAAGAAAGACTGCAGTGTGTTGCCCATGACTCAGCAGACACAGAGGAACTCCGAGGGACATATGGGCCACGTTGTTGCTCAGCAGGCCTACAGGAGTGTGGAGGATCTCAGTGATCTTGGAACGAAAAGGATGCTCACCCGAGGGGCCTAGGAGTGCTGAAAAGTGTACTTCCTTTAAAATAAAGCAGAACAGCGACTAAGAGCTCATGGAAAGAGCTGCATGCCTCCCTTTCTGTCTGGCTACTCAGGGCCTTACCTCGAGGCAAGGACTCACGTTGAGATTCCCTTTAGCTCTAGAGCATGGCAAGATGAGTCCCACCCCGGATAATGAAGCACCCTGTGTAGCCAGAGAAAACTCATTTTCTTCCCAGACCAATGCCTACAATAGCCAGGGTCCTGTCAACAGCAGAGAATTCAGGGAGCTTCAAGGCAGCATGAATGGAGCTTTCAAAATGGATAAGCAAGTCTACTACCAACATGCCCACATTTCCCTAGGCACAAACAGCATACATCCCTGTGGTTTCACACAACTCAGAAGAGACACACACTTACACACTGCTTCCTTCCCTGAATCAAATTCTCGTGGCAGAGTGTTCTGCATCTAGTGAACTGCCTCAACCAAGGAACGCCCTAGCTAGGCCTCTGGGCTCGTGCCTATTCATAAGGTTGCAGTGCTATAGGAAAAACTTTGCTTTAGTTGCAATAGGAAGCAAGGCGTCCTTCTCCTGGAGGCAGGGTGACTTCAGGTAGGAGTTCCTGGAAGGAAGGGGAAGCCTAGTGTTTTTCTCAGTGCAGCTCAGACTAGGGAATGTGTGCGACTTCCACAGCAAGTCGGAACTTGCCAGAACGTTGCTCGTGAACCTGTGCGAGTGCTGTGAAACCAAGATATCCCAAGAAAGAGTGCAGTGTGTTGCCCATGACTCAGCTGACACAGAGGACCTCCGAGGGACCTAAGGGCCTCGTTGTTGCTCAGCAAGCCAACAGGGGTGTGGAGGTACTCAGTGATCTTGGTACTAAAATGAGGCTGCCCCGAGGGTCCTAGGAGTGCTGAAAAGGCTACTTCCTTTAATATAAAGGAGAACAGCGACTAAGAGCTCATGGAAAGAGCTGCATGCCTCCCTTTCTGCATGGCTACTCAGGGCCTTACCTCGAGGCAAGGTCTGACGTTGAGATTCCTTATAGCTCTAGAGCATGGCAAGATGAGTCCCAGCCCTGGGTATGAAGCACACTGGGTAGCCAGAGAAAACTCATTTTCTCCCCAGACCAATGCCTACAATAGCCAGGGGCCTGTCCACAGCAGAGAATTTCAGGGAGCTTCACGGCAGCAAGAATGGAGGTTTCCAAATGGGAAACAAGGCTATTACCATCATACCCCCATTTCCGTGGGCACAGGCAGCATACATCTCTGTGGTTTCTAACAAGTCAAAAGAGACACAGAGTACACACTGGTTGCTTCCCTGAATCAACTTCTCGAGGCAGGGTGTTCTACCTCTAGTGAACGGCCTCACCAGGGAAAGCCCTAGCTAGGCCTCTGGGCCCTTGCCTATTCAAAAGCCTGCAGTGCTACAGGAGAAACTGTGCTTCAGTTGCAATAGGAACGCAGCCGTCTTTCTCCTGGAGGCAGGGTGACTTCAGGTAGGAGGTCCTGGATGGAAGGAGAAGCCTAGTGTTTTTCTCTGTGCAGCTCAGACTAGGGAATGAGTGTGACTTCCACGGCATGTTGGAACTTGCCAGAACGGTGCTCGTCAATCTGTGCGATTGCTGGCTAAATCCAGATGTCCCAATAAGAGTGCACTGTGTAGCCCTTCACTCGGCATACACACTGTGAGTCGGAAAGCTCCTGGCCTGGATATTGCTTAGAATGGCCAGGTGAGACTGAGGGTACTCGGTGTTCTTGCAGGGAATAAGTTTACCAGACGAGGCACCGAGGTGTCCTAAAAAGCCTACTGGCGTTCAAATGCTGCAGAGCAGCGACTACGGCCTCATGGAAACTGCTACACGCCTCTCTTGTGCATAGCATTTCAGGGCCTTACCTCGAGGCAAGTTCTCACGTTGCTTGCCCTGTGAGCGACACAGCATGTTAGGATGCTGTATTTCTCCTTGACTAGAGTGACTTCAGGAACGAGGTCCTCGATCAATTCTAAGCAGAGTGTTTCCTCAGAGCAGCTCAGACGAGGGCAATGTCGAAGACTTCCAGGGCATGTTGGACTGCCTAGAAATGTGGTTCTGATGCTGTTCGAGGGTTCTGGAAATGTAGCTCTCCTGAAGTAACGTATAGTGTGTTGCCCGAGACTCGGCAGACACAGAGGGCCTCCGAGGGACGTATGGGACTCAATGCTGCTCAGCAGGCCCACAGGGGTGTGGAGGGAGTCAGTGATCTTGGAAGCAAAATGATGCTCACCCGAGAGACCTAGGAGTCCTGAAAAGGGTCCTTCCTTTAATATAAAGCAGAACCTCCACTAAGAGCTCATGGAAGGAGCTGCATGCCTCCCTTTCTGCAGGGCTACTCAGGGCCTTACCTCGAGGCGAGGACTCACGTGGAGATTCCCTTTGGCTCTAGAGCATGGCAAGGTGAGCCCCACCCCGGCCAGTGAAGCTCCGTGTGTAGCCAGAGAAAACTCATTTTCTTCCCAGACCCATGGCTACAGTGGTCACGGGGCGGTCAACAGCAGAGAATTTCAGGGAGCTTCACGGCAGCAAGAATGGAGGTTTCCAAAGAGAAAAGCAAGGCTAGTACCATCACGACCCCATTTCCATGTGCACAGGCAGCATACAAAACTCTGGTTTCTCACAAGGCAAAAGAGACACAGCGTACCCACTAGTTCCTTCCCTGAAGCAACTTCTCGAGGCACGGCGTTCTGCATCTAGTGCACGGCCTCAACCAAGGAACGCCCTAGTTAGGCCTCGGGGCCGGTGCCTCTTCAAAAGCCTGCAGTGCTAGAGGAAAAACTCTGCTTTAGTTGCAATACGAACGCAAGCCGATTTTCTCCTGGAGGCAGGGTGACTTCAGGTAGGAGGTCCTGGAAGGAAGGCGAAGCCTAGTGTTTTCCTCAATGCAGCTCAGACTAGGGAATGTGTGCGCGATTTCCACAGCAAGTTGGAACTTGCCAAAACGGAGCTCGTCAACCTGTGCGAGTGCTGTTCGATCAAGATCTCCTAAGAAAGACTGCAGTGTGTTGCCCATGACTCAGCAGACACAGAGGAACTCCGAGGGACATATGGGCCACGTTGTTGCTCAGCAGGCCTACAGGAGTGTGGAGGATCTCAGTGATCTTGGAACGAAAAGGATGCTCACCCGAGGGGCCTAGGAGTGCTGAAAAGTGTACTTCCTTTAAAATAAAGCAGAACAGCGACTAAGAGCTCATGGAAAGAGATGCATGCCTCCCTTTCTGTCTGGCTACTCAGGGCCTTACCTCGAGGCAAGGACTCACGTTGAGATTCCCTTTAGCTCTAGAGCATGGCAAGATGAGTCCCACCCCGGATAATGAAGCACCCTGTGTAGCCAGAGAAAACTCATTTTCTTCCCAGACCAATGCCTACAATAGCCAGGGTCCTGTCAACAGCAGAGAATTCAGGGAGCTTCAAGGCAGCATGAATGGAGCTTTCAAAATGGATAAGCAAGTCTACTACCAACATGCCCACATTTCCCTAGGCACAAACAGCATACATCCCTGTGGTTTCACACAACTCAGAAGAGACAAAGATTACACACTGCTTCCTTCCCTGAATCAAATTCTCGTGGCAGGGTGTTCTGCATCTAGTGAACTGCCTCAACCAAGGAACGCCCTAGCTAGGCCTCTGGGCTCGTGCCTATTCAAAAGGTTGCAGTGCTATAGGAAAAACTTTGCTTTAGTTGCAATAGGAAGCAAGGCGTCCTTCTCCTGGAGGCAGGGTGACTTCAGGTAGGAGTTCCTGGAAGGAAGGGGAAGCCTAGTGTTTTTCTCAGTGCAGCTCAGACTAGGGAATGTGTGCGACTTCCACAGCAAGTCGGAACTTGCCAGAACGTTGCTCGTGAACCTGTGCGAGTGCTGTGAAACCAAGATATCCCAAGAAAGAGTGCAGTGTGTTGCCCATGACTCAGCTGACACAGAGGACCTCCGAGGGACCTAAGGGCCTCGTTGTTGCTCAGCAAGCCAACAGGGGTGTGGAGGTACTCAGTGATCTTGGTACTAAAATGAGGCTGCCCCGAGGGTCCTAGGAGTGCTGAAAAGGCTACTTCCTTTAATATAAAGGAGAACAGCGACTAAGAGCTCATGGAAAGAGCTGCATGCCTCCCTTTCTGCATGGCTACTCAGGGCCTTACCTCGAGGCAAGGTCTGACGTTGAGATTCCTTATAGCTCTAGAGCATGGCAAGATGAGTCCCAGCCCTGGGTATGAAGCACACTGGGTAGCCAGAGAAAACTCATTTTCTCCCCAGACCAATGCCTACAATAGCCAGGGGCCTGTCCACAGCAGAGAATTTCAGGGAGCTTCACGGCAGCAAGAATGGAGGTTTCCAAATGGGAAACAAGGCTATTACCATCATACCCCCATTTCCGTGGGCACAGGCAGCATACATCTCTGTGGTTTCTAACAAGTCAAAAGAGACACAGAGTACACACTGGTTGCTTCCCTGAATCAACTTCTCGAGGCAGGGTGTTCTACCTCTAGTGAACGGCCTCACCAGGGAAAGCCCTAGCTAGGCCTCTGGGCCCTTGCCTATTCAAAAGCCTGCAGTGCTACAGGAGAAACTGTGCTTCAGTTGCAATAGGAACGCAGCCGTCTTTCTCCTGGAGGCAGGGTGACTTCAGGTAGGAGGTCCTGGATGGAAGGAGAAGCCTAGTGTTTTTCTCTGTGCAGCTCAGACTAGGGAATGAGTGTGACTTCCACGGCATGTTGGAACTTGCCAGAACGGTGCTCGTCAATCTGTGCGATTGCTGGCTAAATCCAGATGTCCCAATAAGAGTGCACTGTGTAGCCCTTCACTCGGCATACACACTGTGAGTCGGAAAGCTCCTGGCCTGGATATTGCTTAGAATGGCCAGGTGAGACTGAGGGTACTCGGTGTTCTTGCAGGGAATAAGTTTACCAGACGAGGCACCTAGGTGTCCTAAAAAGCCTACTGGCGTTCAAATGCTGCAGAGCAGCGACTACGGCCTCATGGAAACTGCTACACGCCTCTGCTTGTGCATAGCATTTCAGGGCCTTACCTCGAGGCAAGTTCTCACGTTGCTTGCCCTGTGAGCGACACAGCATGTTAGGATGCTGTATTTCTCCTTGACTAGAGTGACTTCAGGAACGAGGTCCTCGATCAATTCTAAGCAGAGTGTTTCCTCAGAGCAGCTCAGACGAGGGCAATGTCGAAGACTTCCAGGGCATGTTGGACTGCCTAGAAATGTGGTTCTGATGCTGTTCGAGGGTTCTGGAAATGTAGCTCTCCTGAAGTAACGTATAGTGTGTTGCCCGAGACTCGGCAGACACAGAGGGCCTCCGAGGGACGTATGGGACTCAATGCTGCTCAGCAGGCCCACAGGGGTGTGGAGGGAGTCAGTGATCTTGGAAGCAAAATGATGCTCACCCGAGAGACCTAGGAGTCCTGAAAAGGGTCCTTCCTTTAATATAAAGCAGAACCTCCACTAAGAGCTCATGGAAAGAGCTGCATGCCTCCCTTTCTGCAGGGCTACTCAGGGCCTTACCTCGAGGCGAGGACTCACGTGGAGATTCCCTTTGGCTCTAGAGCATGGCAAGGTGAGCCCCACCCCGGCCAGTGAAGCTCCGTGTGTAGCCAAAGAAAACTCATTTTCTTCCCAGACCCATGGCTACAGTGGTCACGGGGCGGTCAACAGCAGAGAATTTCAGGGAGCTTCACGGCAGCAAGAATGGAGGTTTCCAAAGAGAAAAGCAAGGCTAGTACCATCACGACCCCATTTCCATGTGCACAGGCAGCATCCAAAACTCTGGTTTCTCACAAGACAAAAGAGACACAGCGTACCCACAAGTTCCTTCCCTGAAGCAACTTCTCGAGGCACGGCGTTCTGCATCTAGTGCACGGCCTCAACCAAGGAACGCCCTAGTTAGGCCTCGGGGCCGGTGCCTCTTCAAAAGCCTGCAGTGCTAGAGGAAAAACTCTGCTTTAGTTGCAATACGAACGCAAGCCGATTTTCTCCTGGAGGCAGGGTGACTTCAGGTAGGAGGTCCTGGAAGGAAGGCGAAGCCTAGTGTTTTCCTCAATGCAGCTCAGACTAGGGAATGTGTGCGCGATTTCCACAGCAAGTTGGAACTTGCCAAAACGGAGCTCGTCAACCTGTGCGAGTGCTGTTCGATCAAGATCTCCTAAGAAAGACTGCAGTGTGTTGCCCATGACTCAGCAGACACAGAGGAACTCCGAGGGACATATGGGCCACGTTGTTGCTCAGCAGGCCTACAGGAGTGTGGAGGATCTCAGTGATCTTGGAACGAAAAGGATGCTCACCCGAGGGGCCTAGGACTGCTGAAAAGTGTACTTCCTTTAAAATAAAGCAGAACAGCGACTAAGAGCTCATGGAAAGAGCTGCATGCCTCCCTTTCTGTCTGGCTACTCAGGGCCTTACCTCGAGGCAAGGACTCACGTTGAGATTCCCTTTAGCTCTAGAGCATGGCAAGATGAGTCCCACCCCGGATAATGAAGCACCCTGTGTAGCCAGAGAAAACTCATTTTCTTCCCAGACCAATGCCTACAATAGCCAGGGTCCTGTCAACAGCAGAGAATTCAGGGAGCTTCAAGGCAGCATGAATGGAGCTTTCAAAATGGATAAGCAAGTCTACTACCAACATGCCCACATTTCCCTAGGCACAAACAGCATACATCCCTGTGGTTTCACACAACTCAAAAGAGACACAGATTACACACTGCTTCCTTCCCTGAATCAAATTCTCGTGGCAGGGTGTTCTGCATCTAGTGAACTGCCTCAACCAAGGAACGCCCTAGCTAGGCCTCTGGGCTCGTGCCTATTCAAAAGGTTGCAGTGCTATAGGAAAAACTTTGCTTTAGTTGCAATAGGAAGCAAGGCGTCCTTCTCCTGGAGGCAGGGTGACTTCAGGTAGGAGTTCCTGGAAGGAAGGGGAAGCCTAGTGTTTTTCTCAGTGCAGCTCAGACTAGGGAATGTGTGCGACTTCCACAGCAAGTCGGAACTTGCCAGAACGGTGCTCGTGAACCTGTGCGAGTGCTGTGAAACCAAGATATCCCAAGAAAGAGTGCAGTGTGTTGCCCATGACTCAGCAGACACAGAGGACCTCCGAGGGACCTAAGGGCCTCGTTGTTGCTCAGCAAGCCAACAGGGGTGTGGAGGTACTCAGTGATCTTGGTACTAAAATGAGGCTGCCCCGAGGGTCCTAGGAGTGCTGAAAAGGCTACTTCCTTTAATATAAAGGAGAACAGCGACTAAGAGCTCATGGAAAGAGCTGCATGCCTCCCTTTCTGCATGGCTACTCAGGGCCTTACCTCGAGGCAAGGACTGACGTTGAGATTCCTTATAGCTCTAGAGCATGGCAAGAGGAGTCCCAGCCCTGGGTATGAAGCACACTGGGTAGCCAGAGAAAACTCATTTTCTCCCCAGACCAATGCCTACAATAGCCAGGGGCCTGTCCACAGCAGAGAATTTCAGGGAGCTTCACGGCAGCAAGAATGGAGGTTTCCAAATGGGAAACAAGGCTATTACCATCATACCCCCATTTCCGTGGGCACAGGCAGCATACATCTCTGTGGTTTCTAACAAGTCAAAAGAGACACAGAGTACACACTGGTTGCTTCCCTGAATCAACTTCTCGAGGCAGGGTGTTCTACCTCTAGTGAACGGCCTCACCAGGGAAAGCCCTAGCTAGGCCTCTGGGCCCTTGCCTATTCAAAAGCCTGCAGTGCTACAGGAGAAACTGTGCTTCAGTTGCAATAGGAACGCAGCCGTCTTTCTCCTGGAGGCAGGGTGACTTCAGGTAGGAGGTCCTGGATGGAAGGAGAAGCCTAGTGTTTTTCTCTGTGCAGCTCAGACTAGGGAATGAGTGTGACTTCCACGGCATGTTGGAACTTGCCAGAACGGTGCTCGTCAATCTGTGCGATTGCTGGCTAAATCCAGATGTCCCAATAAGAGTGCACTGTGTAGCCCTTCACTCGGCATACACACTGTGAGTCGGAAAGCTCCTGGCCTGGATATTGCTTAGAATGGCCAGGTGAGACTGAGGGTACTCGGTGTTCTTGCAGGGAATAAGTTTACCAGACGAGGCACCTAGGTGTCCTAAAAAGCCTACTGGCGTTCAAATGCTGCAGAGCAGCGACTACGGCCTCATGGAAACTGCTACACGCCTCTGCTTGTGCATAGCATTTCAGGGCCTTACCTCGAGGCAAGTTCTCACGTTGCTTGCCCTGTGAGCGACACAGCATGTTAGGATGCTGTATTTCTCCTTGACTAGAGTGACTTCAGGAACGAGGTCCTCGATCAATTCTAAGCAGAGTGTTTCCTCAGAGCAGCTCAGACGAGGGCAATGTCGAAGACTTCCAGGGCATGTTGGACTGCCTAGAAATGTGGTTCTGATGCTGTTCGAGGGTTCTGGAAATGTAGCTCTCCTGAAGTAACGTATAGTGTGTTGCCCGAGACTCGGCAGACACAGAGGGCCTCCGAGGGACGTATGGGACTCAATGCTGCTCAGCAGGCCCACAGGGGTGTGGAGGGAGTCAGTGATCTTGGAAGCAAAATGATGCTCACCCGAGAGACCTAGGAGTCCTGAAAAGGGTCCTTCCTTTAATATAAAGCAGAACCTCCACTAAGAGCTCATGGAAGGAGCTGCATGCCTCCCTTTATGCAGGGCTACTCAGGGCCTTGCCTCGAGGCGAGGACTCACGTGGAGATTCCCTTTGGCTCTAGAGCATGGCAAGGTGAGCCCCACCCCGGCCAGTGAAGCTCCGTGTGTAGCCAGAGAAAACTCATTTTCTTCCCAGACCCATGGCTACAGTGGTCACGGGGCGGTCAACAGCAGAGAATTTCAGGGAGCTTCACGGCAGCAAGATTGGAGGTTTCCAAAGAGAAAAGCAAGGCTAGTACCATCACGACCCCATTTCCATGTGCACAGGCAGCATCCAAAACTCTGGTTTCTCACAAGACAAAAGAGACACAGCGTACCCACTAGTTCCTTCCCTGAAGCAACTTCTCGAGGCACGGCGTTCTGCATCTAGTGCACGGCCTCAACCAAGGAACGCCCTAGTTAGGCCTCGGGGCCGGTGCCTCTTCAAAAGCCTGCAGTGCTAGAGGAAAAACTCTGCTTTAGTTGCAATACGAACGCAAGCCGATTTTCTCCTGGAGGCAGGGTGACTTCAGGTAGGAGGTCCTGGAAGGAAGGCGAAGCCTAGTGTTTTCCTCAATGCAGCTCAGACTAGGGAATGTGTGCGCGATTTCCACAGCAAGTTGGAACTTGCCAAAACGGAGCTCGTCAACCTGTGCGAGTGCTGTTCGATCAAGATCTCCTAAGAAAGACTGCAGTGTGTTGCCCATGACTCAGCAGACACAGAGGAACTCCGAGGGACATATGGGCCACGTTGTTGCTCAGCAGGCCTATAGGAGTGTGGAGGATCTCAGTGATCTTGGAACGAAAAGGATGCTCACCCGAGGGGCCTAGGAGTGCTGAAAAGTGTACTTCCTTTAAAATAAAGCAGAACAGCGACTAAGAGCTCATGGAAAGAGCTGCATGCCTCCCTTTCTGTCTGGCTACTCAGGGCCTTACCTCGAGGCAAGGACTCACGTTGAGATTCCCTTTAGCTCTAGAGCATGGCAAGATGAGTCCCACCCCGGATAATGAAGCACCCTGTGTAGCCAGAGAAAACTCATTTTCTTCCCAGACCAATGCCTACAATAGCCAGGGTCCTGTCAACAGCAGAGAATTCAGGGAGCTTCAAGGCAGCATGAATGGAGCTTTCAAAATGGATAAGCAAGTCTACTACCAACATGCCCACATTTCCCTAGGCACAAACAGCATACATCCCTGTGGTTTCACACAACTCAGAAGAGACAAAGATTACACACTGCTTCCTTCCCTGAATCAAATTCTCGTGGCAGGGTGTTCTGCATCTAGTGAACTGCCTCAACCAAGGAACGCCCTAGCTAGGCCTCTGGGCTCGTGCCTATTCAAAAGGTTGCAGTGCTATAGGAAAAATTTTGCTTTAGTTGCAATAGGAAGCAAGGCGTCCTTCTCCTGGAGGCAGGGTGACTTCAGGTAGGAGTTCCTGGAAGGAAGGGGAAGCCTAGTGTTTTTCTCAGTGCAGCTCAGACTAGGGAATGTGTGCGACTTCCACAGCAAGTCGGAACTTGCCAGAACGTTGCTCGTGAACCTGTGCGAGTGCTGTGAAACCAAGATATCCCAAGAAAGAGTGCAGTGTGTTGCCCATGACTCAGCTGACACAGAGGACCTCCGAGGGACCTAAGGGCCTCGTTGTTGCTCAGCAAGCCAACAGGGGTGTGGAGGTACTCAGTGATCTTGGTACTAAAATGAGGCTGCCCCGAGGGTCCTAGGAGTGCTGAAAAGGCTACTTCCTTTAATATAAAGGAGAACAGCGACTAAGAGCTCATGGAAAGAGCTGCATGCCTCCCTTTCTGCATGGCTACTCAGGGCCTTACCTCGAGGCAAGGTCTGACGTTGAGATTCCTTATAGCTCTAGAGCATGGCAAGATGAGTCCCAGCCCTGGGTATGAAGCACACTGGGTAGCCAGAGAAAACTCATTTTCTCCCCAGACCAATGCCTACAATAGCCAGGGGCCTGTCCACAGCAGAGAATTTCAGGGAGCTTCACGGCAGCAAGAATGGAGGTTTCCAAATGGGAAACAAGGCTATTACCATCATACCCCCATTTCCGTGGGCACAGGCAGCATACATCTCTGTGGTTTCTAACAAGTCAAAAGAGACCCAGAGTACACACTGGTTGCTTCCCTGAATCAACTTCTCGAGGCAGGGTGTTCTACCTCTAGTGAACGGCCTCACCAGGGAAAGCCCTAGCTAGGCCTCTGGGCCCTTGCCTATTCAAAAGCCTGCAGTGCTACAGGAGAAACTGTGCTTCAGTTGCAATAGGAACGCAGCCGTCTTTCTCCTGGAGGCAGGGTGACTTCAGGTAGGAGGTCCTGGATGGAAGGAGAAGCCTAGTGTTTTTCTCTGTGCAGCTCAGACTAGGGAATGAGTGTGACTTCCACGGCATGTTGGAACTTGCCAGAACGGTGCTCGTCAATCTGTGCGATTGCTGGCTAAATCCAGATGTCCCAATAAGAGTGCACTGTGTAGCCCTTCACTCGGCATACACACTGTGAGTCGGAAAGCTCCTGGCCTGGATATTGCTTAGAATGGCCAGGTGAGACTGAGGGTACTCGGTGTTCTTGCAGGGAATAAGTTTACCAGACGAGGCACCTAGGTGTCCTAAAAAGCCTACTGGCGTTCAAATGCTGCAGAGCAGCGACTACGGCCTCATGGAAACTGCTACACGCCTCTGCTTGTGCATAGCATTTCAGGGCCTTACCTCGAGGCAAGTTCTCACGTTGCTTGCCCTGTGAGCGACACAGCATGTTAGGATGCTGTATTTCTCCTTGACTAGAGTGACTTCAGGAACGAGGTCCTCGATCAATTCTAAGCAGAGTGTTTCCTCAGAGCAGCTCAGACGAGGGCAATGTCGAAGACTTCCAGGGCATGTTGGACTGCCTAGAAATGTGGTTCTGATGCTGTTCGAGGGTTCTGGAAATGTAGCTCTCCTGAAGTAACGTATAGTGTGTTGCCCGAGACTCGGCAGACACAGAGGGCCTCCGAGGGACGTATGGGACTCAATGCTGCTCAGCAGGCCCACAGGGGTGTGGAGGGAGTCAGTGATCTTGGAAGCAAAATGATGCTCACCCGAGAGACCTAGGAGTCCTGAAAAGGGTCCTTCCTTTAATATAAAGCAGAACCTCCACTAAGAGCTCATGGAAAGAGCTGCATGCCTCCCTTTCTGCAGGGCTACTCAGGGCCTTACCTCGAGGCGAGGACTCACGTGGAGATTCCCTTTGGCTCTAGAGCATGGCAAGGTGAGCCCCACCCCGGCCAGTGAAGCTCCGTGTGTAGCCAAAGAAAACTCATTTTCTTCCCAGACCCATGGCTACAGTGGTCACGGGGCGGTCAACAGCAGAGAATTTCAGGGAGCTTCACGGCAGCAAGAATGGAGGTTTCCAAAGAGAAAAGCAAGGCTAGTACCATCACGACCCCATTTCCATGTGCACAAGCAGCATCCAAAACTCTGGTTTCTCACAAGACAAAAGAGACACAGCGTACCCACAAGTTCCTTCCCTGAAGCAACTTCTCGAGGCACGGCGTTCTGCATCTAGTGCACGGCCTCAACCAAGGAACGCCCTAGTTAGGCCTCGGGGCCGGTGCCTCTTCAAAAGCCTGCAGTGCTAGAGGAAAAACTCTGCTTTAGTTGCAATACGAACGCAAGCCGATTTTCTCCTGGAGGCAGGGTGACTTCAGGTAGGAGGTCCTGGAAGGAAGGCGAAGCCTAGTGTTTTCCTCAATGCAGCTCAGACTAGGGAATGTGTGCGCGATTTCCACAGCAAGTTGGAACTTGCCAAAACGGAGCTCGTCAACCTGTGCGAGTGCTGTTCGATCAAGATCTCCTAAGAAAGACTGCAGTGTGTTGCCCATGACTCAGCAGACACAGAGGAACTCCGAGGGACATATGGGCCACGTTGTTGCTCAGCAGGCCTACAGGAGTGTGGAGGATCTCAGTGATCTTGGAACAAAAAGGATGCTCACCCGAGGGGCCTAGGAGTGCTGAAAAGTGTACTTCCTTTAAAATAAAGCAGAACAGCGACTAAGAGCTCATGGAAAGAGCTGCATGCCTCCCTTTCTGTCTGGCTACTCAGGGCCTTACCTCGAGGCAAGGACTCACGTTGAGATTCCCTTTAGCTCTAGAGCATGGCAAGATGAGTCCCACCCCGGATAATGAAGCACCCTGTGTAGCCAGAGAAAACTCATTTTCTTCCCAGACCAATGCCTACAATAGCCAGGGTCCTGTCAACAGCAGAGAATTCAGGGAGCTTCAAGGCAGCATGAATGGAGCTTTCAAAATGGATAAGCAAGTCTACTACCAACATGCCCACATTTCCCTAGGCACAAACAGCATACATCCCTGTGGTTTCACACAACTCAAAAGAGACACAGATTACACACTGCTTCCTTCCCTGAATCAAATTCTCGTGGCAGGGTGTTCTGCATCTAGTGAACTGCCTCAACCAAGGAACGCCCTAGCTAGGCCTCTGGGCTCGTGCCTATTCAAAAGGTTGCAGTGCTATAGGAAAAACTTTGCTTTAGTTGCAATAGGAAGCAAGGCGTCCTTCTCCTGGAGGCAGGGTGACTTCAGGTAGGAGTTCCTGGAAGGAAGGGGAAGCCTAGTGTTTTTCTCAGTGCAGCTCAGACTAGGGAATGTGTGCGACTTCCACAGCAAGTCGGAACTTGCCAGAACGGTGCTCGTGAACCTGTGCGAGTGCTGTGAAACCAAGATATCCCAAGAAAGAGTGCAGTGTGTTGCCCATGACTCAGCAGACACAGAGGACCTCCGAGGGACCTAAGGGACTCGTTGTTGCTCAGCAAGCCAACAGGGGTGTGGAGGTACTCAGTGATCTTGGTACTAAAATGAGGCTGCCCCGAGGGTCCTAGGAGTGCTGAAAAGGCTACTTCCTTTAATATAAAGGAGAACAGCGACTAAGAGCTCATGGAAAGAGCTGCATGCCTCCCTTTCTGCATGGCTACTCAGGGCCTTACCTCGAGGCAAGGACTGACGTTGAGATTCCTTATAGCTCTAGAGCATGGCAAGAGGAGTCCCAGCCCTGGGTATGAAGCACACTGGGTAGCCAGAGAAAACTCATTTTCTCCCCAGACCAATGCCTACAATAGCCAGGGGCCTGTCCACAGCAGAGAATTTCAGGGAGCTTCACGGCAGCAAGAATGGAGGTTTCCAAATGGGAAACAAGGCTATTACCATCATACCCCCATTTCCGTGGGCACAGGCAGCATACATCTCTGTGGTTTCTAACAAGTCAAAAGAGACACAGAGTACACACTGGTTGCTTCCCTGAATCAACTTCTCGAGGCAGGGTGTTCTACCTCTAGTGAACGGCCTCACCAGGGAAAGCCCTAGCTAGGCCTCTGGGCCCTTGCCTATTCAAAAGCCTGCAGTGCTACAGGAGAAACTGTGCTTCAGTTGCAATAGGAACGCAGCCGTCTTTCTCCTGGAGGCAGGGTGACTTCAGGTAGGAGGTCCTGGATGGAAGGAGAAGCCTAGTGTTTTTCTCTGTGCAGCTCAGACTAGGGAATGAGTGTGACTTCCACGGCATGTTGGAACTTGCCAGAACGGTGCTCGTCAATCTGTGCGATTGCTGGCTAAATCCAGATGTCCCAATAAGAGTGCACTGTGTAGCCCTTCACTCGGCATACACACTGTGAGTCGGAAAGCTCCTGGCCTGGATATTGCTTAGAATGGCCAGGTGAGACTGAGGGTACTCGGTGTTCTTGCAGGGAATAAGTTTACCAGACGAGGCACCTAGGTGTCCTAAAAAGCCTACTGGCGTTCAAATGCTGCAGAGCAGCGACTACGGCCTCATGGAAACTGCTACACGCCTCTGCTTGTGCATAGCATTTCAGGGCCTTACCTCGAGGCAAGTTCTCACGTTGCTTGCCCTGTGAGCGACACAGCATGTTAGGATGCTGTATTTCTCCTTGACTAGAGTGACTTCAGGAACGAGGTCCTCGATCAATTCTAAGCAGAGTGTTTCCTCAGAGCAGCTCAGACGAGGGCAATGTCGAAGACTTCCAGGGCATGTTGGACTGCCTAGAAATGTGGTTCTGATGCTGTTCGAGGGTTCTGGAAATGTAGCTCTCCTGAAGTAACGTATAGTGTGTTGCCCGAGACTCGGCAGACACAGAGGGCCTCCGAGGGACGTATGGGACTCAATGCTGCTCAGCAGGCCCACAGGGGTGTGGAGGGAGTCAGTGATCTTGGAAGCAAAATGATGCTCACCCGAGAGACCTAGGAGTCCTGAAAAGGGTCCTTCCTTTAATATAAAGCAGAACCTCCACTAAGAGCTCATGGAAAGAGCTGCATGCCTCCCTTTCTGCAGGGCTACTCAGGGCCTTACCTCGAGGCGAGGACTCACGTGGAGATTCCCTTTGGCTCTAGAGCATGGCAAGGTGAGCCCCACCCCGGCCAGTGAAGCTCCGTGTGTAGCCAGAGAAAACTCATTTTCTTCCCAGACCCATGGCTACAGTGGTCACGGGGCGGTCAACAGCAGAGAATTTCAGGGAGCTTCACGGCAGCAAGAATGGAGGTTTCCAAAGAGAAAAGCAAGGCTAGTACCATCACGACCAGATTTCCATGTGCACAGGCAGCATACAAAACTCTGGTTTCTCACAAGGCAAAAGAGACACAGCGTACCCACTAGTTCCTTCCCTGAAGCAACTTCTCGAGGCACGGCGTTCTGCATCTAGTGCACGGCCTCAACCAAGGAACGCCCTAGTTAGGCCTCGGGGCCGGTGCCTCTTCAAAAGCCTGCAGTGCTAGAGGAAAAACTCTGCTTTAGTTGCAATACGAACGCAAGCCGATTTTCTCCTGGAGGCAGGGTGACTTCAGGTAGGAGGTCCTGGAAGGAAGGCGAAGCCTAGTGTTTTCCTCAATGCAGCTCAGACTAGGGAATGTGTGCGCGATTTCCACAGCAAGTTGGAACTTGCCAAAACGGAGCTCGTCAACCTGTGCGAGTGTTGTTCGATCAAGATCTCCTAAGAAAGACTGCAGTGTGTTGCCCATGACTCAGCAGACACAGAGGAACTCCGAGGGACGTATGGGCCACGTTGTTGCTCAGCAGGCCTACAGGAGTGTGGAGGATCTCAGTGATCTTGGAACGAAAAGGATGCTCACCCGAGGGGCCTAGGAGTGCTGAAAAGTGTACTTCCTTTAAAATAAAGCAGAACAGCGACTAAGAGCTCATGGAAAGAGCTGCATGCCTCCCTTTCTGTCTGGCTACTCAGGGCCTTACCTCGAGGCAAGGACTCACGTTGAGATTCCCTTTAGCTCTAGAGCATGGCAAGATGAGTCCCACCCCGGATAATGAAGCACCCTGTGTAGCCAGAGAAAACTCATTTTCTTCCCAGACCAATGCCTACAATAGCCAGGGTCCTGTCAACAGCAGAGAATTCAGGGAGCTTCAAGGCAGCATGAATGGAGCTTTCAAAATGGATAAGCAAGTCTACTACCAACATGCCCACATTTCCCTAGGCACAAACAGCATACATCCCTGTGGTTTCACACAACTCAGAAGAGACACAGATTACACACTGCTTCCTTCCCTGAATCAAATTCTCGTGGCAGGGTGTTCTGCATCTAGTGAACTGCCTCAACCAAGGAACGCCCTAGCTAGGCCTCTGGGCTCGTGCCTATTCAAAAGGTTGCAGTGCTATAGGAAAAACTGTGCTTTAGTTGCAATAGGAAGCAAGGCGTCCTTCTCCTGGAGGCAGGGTGACTTCAGGTAGGAGTTCCTGGAAGGAAGGGGAAGCCTAGTGTTTTTCTCAGTGCAGCTCAGACTAGGGAATGTGTGCGACTTCCACAGCAAGTCGGAACTTGCCAGAACGTTGCTCGTGAACCTGTGCGAATGCTGTGAAACCAAGATATCCCAAGAAAGAGTGCAGTGTGTTGCCCATGACTCAGCTGACACAGAGGACCTCCGAGGGACCTAAGGGCCTCGTTGTTGCTCAGCAAGCCAACAGGGGTGTGGAGGTACTCAGTGATCTTGGTACTAAAATGAGGCTGCCCCGAGGGTCCTAGGTGTGCTGAAAAGGCTACTTCCTTTAATATAAAGGAGAACAGCGACTAAGAGCTCATGGAAAGAGCTGCATGCCTCCCTTTCTGCATGGCTACTCAGGGCCTTACCTCGAGGCAAGGACTGACGTTGAGATTCCTTATAGCTCTAGAGCATGGCAAGATGAGTCCCAGCCCTGGGTATGAAGCACACTGGGTAGCCAGAGAAAACTCATTTTCTCCCCAGACCAATGCCTACAATAGCCAGGGGCCTGTCCACAGCAGAGAATTTCAGGGAGCTTCACGGCAGCCAGAATGGAGGTTTCCAAATGGGAAACAAGGCTATTACCATCATACCCCCATTTCCGTGGGCACAGGCAGCATACATCTCTGTGGTTTCTAACAAGTCAAAAGAGACACAGAGTACACACTGGTTGCTTCCCTGAATCAACTTCTCGAGGCAGGGTGTTCTACCTCTAGTGAACGGCCTCACCAGGGAAAGCCCTAGCTAGGCCTCTGGGCCCTTGCCTATTCAAAAGCCTGCAGTGCTACAGGAGAAACTGTGCTTCAGTTGCAATAGGAACGCAGCCGTCTTTCTCCTGGAGGCAGGGTGACTTCAGGTAGGAGGTCCTGGATGGAAGGAGAAGCCTAGTGTTTTTCTCTGTGCAGCTCAGACTAGGGAATGAGTGTGACTTCCACGGCATGTTGGAACTTGCCAGAACGGTGCTCGTCAATCTGTGCGATTGCTGGCTAAATCCAGATGTCCCAATAAGAGTGCACTGTGTAGCCCTTCACTCGGCATACACACTGTGAGTCGGAAAGCTCCTGGCCTGGATATTGCTTAGAATGGCCAGGTGAGACTGAGGGTACTCGGTGTTCTTGCAGGGAATAAGTTTACCAGACGAGGCACCTAGGTGTCCTAAAAAGCCTACTGGCGTTCAAATGCTGCAGAGCAGCGACTACGGCCTCATGGAAACTGCTACACGCCTCTGCTTGTGCATAGCATTTCAGGGCCTTACCTCAAGGCAAGTTCTCACGTTGCTTGCCCTGTGAGCGACACAGCATGTTAGGATGCTGTATTTCTCCTTGACTAGAGTGACTTCAGGAACGAGGTCCTCGATCAATTCTAAGCAGAGTGTTTCCTCAGAGCAGCTCAGACGAGGGCAATGTCGAAGACTTCCAGGGCATGTTGGACTGCCTAGAAATGTGGTTCTGATGCTGTTCGAGGGTTCTGGAAATGTAGCTCTCCTGAAGTAAAGTATAGTGTGTTGCCCGAGACTCGGCAGACACAGAGGGCCTCCGAGGGACGTATGGGACTCAATGCTGCTCAGCAGGCCCACAGGGGTGTGGAGGGAGTCAGTGATCTTGGAAGCAAAATGATGCTCACCCGAGGGGCCTAGGAGTCCTGAAAAGGGTCCTTCCTTTAATATAAAGCAGAACCTCCACTAAGAGCTCATGGAAAGAGCTGCATGCCTCCCTTTCTGCAGGGCTACTCAGGGCCTTACCTCGAGGCGAGGACTCACGTGGAGATTCCCTTTGGCTCTAGAGCATGGCAAGGTGAGCCCCACCCCGGCCAGTGAAGCTCCGTGTGTAGCCAGAGAAAACTCATTTTCTTCCCAGACCCATGGCTACAGTGGTCACGGGGCGGTCAACAGCAGAGAATTTCAGGGAGCTTCACGGCAGCAAGAATGGAGGTTTCCAAAGAGAAAAGCAAGGCTAGTACCATCACGACCCCATTTCCATGTGCACAGGCAGCATCCAAAACTCTGGTTTCTCACAAGACCAAAGAGACACAGCGTACCCACTAGTTCCTTCCCTGAAGCAACTTCTCGAGGCACGGCGTTCTGCATCTAGTGCACGGCCTCAACCAAGGAACGCCCTAGTTAGGCCTCGGGGCCGGTGCCTCTTCAAAAGCCTGCAGTGCTAGAGGAAAAACTCTGCTTTAGTTGCAATACGAACGCAAGCCGATTTTCTCCTGGAGGCAGGGTGACTTCAGGTAGGAGGTCCTGGAAGGAAGGCGAAGCCTAGTGTTTTCCTCAATGCAGCTCAGACTAGGGAATGTGTGCGCGATTTCCACAGCAAGTTGGAACTTGCCAAAACGGAGCTCGTCAACCTGTGCGAGTGCTGTTCGATCAAGATCTCCTAAGAAAGACTGCAGTGTGTTGCCCATGACTCAGCAGACACAGAGGAACTCCGAGGGACATATGGGCCACGTTGTTGCTCAGCAGGCCTACAGGAGTGTGGAGGATCTCAGTGATCTTGGGACGAAAAGGATGCTCACCCGAGGGGCCTAGGAGTGCTGAAAAGTGTACTTCCTTTAAAATAAAGCAGAACAGCGACTAAGAGCTCATGGAAAGAGCTGCATGCCTCCCTTTCTGTCTGGCTACTCAGGGCCTTACCTCGAGGCAAGGACTCACGTTGAGATTCCCTTTAGCTCTAGAGCATGGCAAGATGAGTCCCACCCCGGATAATGAAGCACCCTGTGTAGCCAGAGAAAACTCATTTTCTTCCCAGACCAATGCCTACAATAGCCAGGGTCCTGTCAACAGCAGAGAATTCAGGGAGCTTCAAGGCAGCATGAATGGAGCTTTCAAAATGGATAAGCAAGTCTACTACCAACATGCCCACATTTCCCTAGGCACAAACAGCATACATCCCTGTGGTTTCACACAACTCAGAAGAGACACAGATTACACACTGCTTCCTTCCCTGAATCAAATTCTCGTGGCAGGGTGTTCTGCATCTAGTGAACTGCCTCAACCAAGGAACGCCCTAGCTAGGCCTCTGGGCTCGTGCCTATTCAAAAGGTTGCAGTGCTATAGGAAAAACTTTGCTTTAGTTGCAATAGGAAGCAAGGCGTCCTTCTCCTGGAGGCAGGGTGACTTCAGGTAGGAGTTCCTGGAAGGAAGGGGAAGCCTAGTGTTTTTCTCAGTGCAGCTCAGACTAGGGAATGTGTGCGACTTTCACAGCAAGTCGGAACTTGCCAGAACGTTGCTCGTGAACCTGTGCCAGTGCTGTGAAACCAAGATATCCCAAGAAAGAGTGCAGTGTGTTGCCCATGACTCAGCTGACACAGAGGACCTCCGAGGGACCTAAGGGCCTCGTTGTTGCTCAGCAAGCCAACAGGGGTGTGGAGGTACTCAGTGATCTTGGTACTAAAATGAGGCTGCCCCGAGGGTCCTAGGTGTGCTGAAAAGGCTACTTCCTTTAATATAAAGGAGAACAGCGACTAAGAGCTCATGGAAAGAGCTGCATGCCTCCCTTTCTGCATGGCTACTCAGGGCCTTACCTCGAGGCAAGGACTGACGTTGAGATTCCTTATAGCTCTAGAGCATGGCAAGATGAGTCCCAGCCCTGGGTATGAAGCACACTGGGTAGCCAGAGAAAACTCATTTTCTCCCCAGACCAATGCCTACAATAGCCAGGGGCCTGTCCACAGCAGAGAATTTCAGGGAGCTTCACGGCAGCAAGAATGGAGGTTTCCAAATGGGAAACAAAGCTATTACCATCATACCCCCATTTCCGTGGGCACAGGCAGCATACATCTCTGTGGTTTCTAACAAGTCAAAAGAGACACAGAGTACACACTGGTTGCTTCCCTGAATCAACTTCTCGAGGCAGGGTGTTCTACCTCTAGTGAACGGCCTCACCAGGGAAAGCCCTAGCTAGGCCTCTGGGCCCTTGCCTATTCAAAAGCCTGCAGTGCTACAGGAGAAACTGTGCTTCAGTTGCAATAGGAACGCAGCCGTCTTTCTCCTGGAGGCAGGGTGACTTCAGGTAGGAGGTCCTGGATGGAAGGAGAAGCCTAGTGTTTTTCTCTGTGCAGCTCAGACTAGGGAATGAGTGTGACTTCCACGGCATGTTGGAACTTGCTAGAACGGTGCTCGTCAATCTGTGCGATTGCTGGCTAAATCCAGATGTCCCAATAAGAGTGCACTGTGTAGCCCTTCACTCGGCATACACACTGTGAGTCGGAAAGCTCCTGGCCTGGATATTGCTTAGAATGGCCAGGTGAGACTGAGGGTACTCGGTGTTCTTGCAGGGAATAAGTTTACCAGACGAGGCACCGAGGTGTCCTAAAAAGCCTACTGGCGTTCAAATGCTGCAGAGCAGCGACTACGGCCTCATGGAAACTGCTACACGCCTCTCTTGTGCATAGCATTTCAGGGCCTTACCTCGAGGCAAGTTCTCACGTTGCTTGCCCTGTGAGCGACACAGCATGTTAGGATGCTGTATTTCTCCTTGACTAGAGTGACTTCAGGAACGAGGTCCTCGATCAATTCTAAGCAGAGTGTTTCCTCAGAGCAGCTCAGACGAGGGCAATGTCGAAGACTTCCAGGGCATGTTGGACTGCCTAGAAATGTGGTTCTGATGCTGTTCGAGGGTTCTGGAAATGTAGCTCTCCTGAAGTAACGTATAGTGTGTTGCCCGAGACTCGGCAGACACAGAGGGCCTCCGAGGGACGTATGGGACTCAATGCTGCTCAGCAGGCCCACAGGGGTGTGGAGGGAGTCAGTGATCTTGGAAGCAAAATGATGCTCACCCGAGAGACCTAGGAGTCCTGAAAAGGGTCCTTCCTTTAATATAAAGCAGAACCTCCACTAAGAGCTCATGGAAGGAGCTGCATGCCTCCCTTTCTGCAGGGCTACTCAGGGCCTTACCTCGAGGCGAGGACTCACGTGGAGATTCCCTTTGGCTCTAGAGCATGGCAAGGTGAGCCCCACACCGGCCAGTGAAGCTCCGTGTGTAGCCAGAGAAAACTCATTTTCTTCCCAGACCCATGGCTACAGTGGTCACGGGGCGGTCAACAGCAGAGAATTTCAGGGAGCTTCACGGCAGCAAGAATGGAGGTTTCCAAAGAGAAAAGCAAGGCTAGTACCATCACGACCCCATTTCCATGTGCACAGGCAGCATACAAAACTCTGGTTTCTCACAAGACCAAAGAGACACAGCGTACCCACTAGTTCCTTCCCTGAAGCAACTTCTCGAGGCACGGCGTTCTGCATCTAGTGCACGGCCTCAACCAAGGAACGCCCTAGTTAGGCCTCGGGGCCGGTGCCTCTTCAAAAGCCTGCAGTGCTAGAGGAAAAACTCTGCTTTAGTTGCAATACGAACGCAAGCCGATTTTCTCCTGGAGGCAGGGTGACTTCAGGTAGGAGGTCCTGGAAGGAAGGCGAAGCCTAGTGTTTTCCTCAATGCAGCTCAGACTAGGGAATGTGTGCGCGATTTCCACAGCAAGTTGGAACTTGCCAAAACGGAGCTCGTCAACCTGTGCGAGTGCTGTTCGATCAAGATCTCCTAAGAAAGACTGCAGTGTGTTGCCCATGACTCAGCAGACACAGAGGAACTCCGAGGGACATATGGGCCACGTTGTTGCTCAGCAGGCCTACAGGAGTGTGGAGGATCTCAGTGATCTTGGAACGAAAAGGATGCTCACCCGAGGGGCCTAGGAGTGCTGAAAAGTGTACTTCCTTTAAAATAAAGCAGAACAGCGACTAAGAGCTCATGGAAAGAGCTGCATGCCTCCCTTTCTGTCTGGCTACTCAGGGCCTTACCTCGAGGCAAGGACTCACGTTGAGATTCCCTTTAGCTCTAGAGCATGGCAAGATGAGTCCCACCCCGGATAATGAAGCACCCTGTGTAGCCAGAGAAAACTCATTTTCTTCCCAGACCAATGCCTACAATAGCCAGGGTCCTGTCAACAGCAGAGAATTCAGGGAGCTTCAAGGCAGCATGAATGGAGCTTTCAAAATGGATAAGCAAGTCTACTACCAACATGCCCACATTTCCCTAGGCACAAACAGCATACATCCCTGTGGTTTCACACAACTCAGAAGAGACAAAGATTACACACTGCTTCCTTCCCTGAATCAAATTCTCGTGGCAGGGTGTTCTGCATCTAGTGAACTGCCTCAACCAAGGAACGCCCTAGCTAGGCCTCTGGGCTCGTGCCTATTCAAAAGGTTGCAGTGCTATAGGAAAAACTTTGCTTTAGTTGCAATAGGAAGCAAGGCGTCCTTCTCCTGGAGGCAGGGTGACTTCAGGTAGGAGTTCCTGGAAGGAAGGGGAAGCCTAGTGTTTTTCTCAGTGCAGCTCAGACTAGGGAATGTGTGCGACTTCCACAGCAAGTCGGAACTTGCCAGAACGTTGCTCGTGAACCTGTGCGAGTGCTGTGAAACCAAGATATCCCAAGAAAGAGTGCAGTGTGTTGCCCATGACTCAGCTGACACAGAGGACATCCGAGGGACCTAAGGGCCTCGTTGTTGCTCAGCAAGCCAACAGGGGTGTGGAGGTACTCAGTGATCTTGGTACTAAAATGAGGCTGCCCCGAGGGTCCTAGGAGTGCTGAAAAGGCTACTTCCTTTAATATAAAGGAGAACAGCGACTAAGAGCTCATGGAAAGAGCTGCATGCCTCCCTTTCTGCATGGCTACTCAGGGCCTTACCTCGAGGCAAGGACTGACGTTGAGATTCCTTATAGCTCTAGAGCATGGCAAGATGAGTCCCAGCCCTGGGTATGAAGCACACTGGGTAGCCAGAGAAAACTCATTTTCTCCCCAGACCAATGCCTACAATAGCCAGGGGCCTGTCCACAGCAGAGAATTTCAGGGAGCTTCACGGCAGCAAGAATGGAGGTTTCCAAATGGGAAACAAGGCTATTACCATCATACCCCCATTTCCGTGGGCACAGGCAGCATACATCTCTGTGGTTTCTAACAAGTCAAAAGAGACACAGAGTACACACTGGTTGCTTCCCTGAATCAACTTCTCGAGGCAGGGTGTTCTACCTCTAGTGAACGGCCTCACCAGGGAAAGCCCTAGCTAGGCCTCTGGGCCCTTGCCTATTCAAAAGCCTGCAGTGCTACAGGAGAAACTGTGCTTCAGTTGCAATAGGAACGCAGCCGTCTTTCTCCTGGAGGCAGGGTGACTTCAGGTAGGAGGTCCTGGATGGAAGGAGAAGCCTAGTGTTTTTCTCTGTGCAGCTCAGACTAGGGAATGAGTGTGACTTCCACGGCATGTTGGAACTTGCCAGAACGGTGCTCGTCAATCTGTGCGATTGCTGGCTAAATCCAGATGTCCCAATAAGAGTGCACTGTGTAGCCCTTCACTCGGCATACACACTGTGAGTCGGAAAGCTCCTGGCCTGGATATTGCTTAGAATGGCCAGGTGAGACTGAGGGTACTCGGTGTTCTTGCAGGGAATAAGTTTACCAGACGAGGCACCTAGGTGTCCTAAAAAGCCTACTGGCGTTCAAATGCTGCAGAGCAGCGACTACGGCCTCATGGAAACTGCTACACGCCTCTGCTTGTGCATAGCATTTCAGGGCCTTACCTCGAGGCAAGTTCTCACGTTGCTTGCCCTGTGAGCGACACAGCATGTTAGGATGCTGTATTTCTCCTTGACTAGAGTGACTTCAGGAACGAGGTCCTCGATCAATTCTAAGCAGAGTGTTTCCTCAGAGCAGCTCAGACGAGGGCAATGTCGAAGACTTCCAGGGCATGTTGGACTGCCTAGAAATGTGGTTCTGATGCTGTTCGAGGGTTCTGGAAATGTAGCTCTCCTGAAGTAACGTATAGTGTGTTGCCCGAGACTCGGCAGACACAGAGGGCCTCCGAGGGACGTATGGGACTCAATGCTGCTCAGCAGGCCCACAGGGGTGTGGAGGGAGTCAGTGATCTTGGAAGCAAAATGATGCTCACCCGAGAGACCTAGGAGTCCTGAAAAGGGTCCTTCCTTTAATATAAAGCAGAACCTCCACTAAGAGCTCATGGAAAGAGCTGCATGCCTCCCTTTCTGCAGGGCTACTCAGGGCCTTACCTCGAGGCGAGGACTCACGTGGAGATTCCCTTTGGCTCTAGAGCATGGCAAGGTGAGCCCCACCCCGGCCAGTGAAGCTCCGTGTGTAGCCAAAGAAAACTCATTTTCTTCCCAGACCCATGGCTACAGTGGTCACGGGGCGGTCAACAGCAGAGAATTTCAGGGAGCTTCACGGCAGCAAGAATGGAGGTTTCCAAAGAGAAAAGCAAGGCTAGTACCATCACGACCCCATTTCCATGTGCACAGGCAGCATCCAAAACTCTGGTTTCTCACAAGACCAAAGAGACACAGCGTACCCACTAGTTCCTTCCCTGAAGCAACTTCTCGAGGCACGGCGTTCTGCATCTAGTGCACGGCCTCAACCAAGGAACGCCCTAGTTAGGCCTCGGGGCCGGTGCCTCTTCAAAAGCCTGCAGTGCTAGAGGAAAAACTCTGCTTTAGTTGCAATACGAACGCAAGCCGATTTTCTCCTGGAGGCAGGGTGACTTCAGGTAGGAGGTCCTGGAAGGAAGGCGAAGCCTAGTGTTTTCCTCAATGCAGCTCAGACTAGGGAATGTGTGCGCGATTTCCACAGCAAGTTGGAACTTGCCAAAACGGAGCTCGTCAACCTGTGCGAGTGCTGTTCGATCAAGATCTCCTAAGAAAGACTGCAGTGTGTTGCCCATGACTCAGCAGACACAGAGGAACTCCGAGGGACATATGGGCCACGTTGTTGCTCAGCAGGCCTACAGGAGTGTGGAGGATCTCAGTGATCTTGGGACGAAAAGGATGCTCACCCGAGGGGCCTAGGAGTGCTGAAAAGTGTACTTCCTTTAAAATAAAGCAGAACAGCGACTAAGAGCTCATGGAAAGAGATGCATGCCTCCCTTTCTGTCTGGCTACTCAGGGCCTTACCTCGAGGCAAGGACTCACGTTGAGATTCCCTTTAGCTCTAGAGCATGGCAAGATGAGTCCCACCCCGGATAATGAAGCACCCTGTGTAGCCAGAGAAAACTCATTTTCTTCCCAGACCAATGCCTACAATAGCCAGGGTCCTGTCAACAGCAGAGAATTCAGGGAGCTTCAAGGCAGCATGAATGGAGCTTTCAAAATGGATAAGCAAGTCTACTACCAACATGCCCACATTTCCCTAGGCACAAACAGCATACATCCCTGTGGTTTCACACAACTCAGAAGAGACACAGATTACACACTGCTTCCTTCCCTGAATCAAATTCTCGTGGCAGGGTGTTCTGCATCTAGTGAACTGCCTCAACCAAGGAACGCCCTAGCTAGGCCTCTGGGCTCGTGCCTATTCAAAAGGTTGCAGTGCTATAGGAAAAACTGTGCTTTAGTTGCAATAGGAAGCAAGGCGTCCTTCTCCTGGAGGCAGGGTGACTTCAGGTAGGAGTTCCTGGAAGGAAGGGGAAGCCTAGTGTTTTTCTCAGTGCAGCTCAGACTAGGGAATGTGTGCGACTTCCACAGCAAGTCGGAACTTGCCAGAACGTTGCTCGTGAACCTGTGCGAATGCTGTGAAACCAAGATATCCCAAGAAAGAGTGCAGTGTGTTGCCCATGACTCAGCTGACACAGAGGACCTCCGAGGGACCTAAGGGCCTCGTTGTTGCTCAGCAAGCCAACAGGGGTGTGGAGGTACTCAGTGATCTTGGTACTAAAATGAGGCTGCCCCGAGGGTCCTAGGTGTGCTGAAAAGGCTACTTCCTTTAATATAAAGGAGAACAGCGACTAAGAGCTCATGGAAAGAGCTGCATGCCTCCCTTTCTGCATGGCTACTCAGGGCCTTACCTCGAGGCAAGGACTGACGTTGAGATTCCTTATAGCTCTAGAGCATGGCAAGATGAGTCCCAGCCCTGGGTATGAAGCACACTGGGTAGCCAGAGAAAACTCATTTTCTCCCCAGACCAATGCCTACAATAGCCAGGGGCCTGTCCACAGCAGAGAATTTCAGGGAGCTTCACGGCAGCCAGAATGGAGGTTTCCAAATGGGAAACAAGGCTATTACCATCATACCCCCATTTCCGTGGGCACAGGCAGCATACATCTCTGTGGTTTCTAACAAGTCAAAAGAGACACAGAGTACACACTGGTTGCTTCCCTGAATCAACTTCTCGAGGCAGGGTGTTCTACCTCTAGTGAACGGCCTCACCAGGGAAAGCCCTAGCTAGGCCTCTGGGCCCTTGCCTATTCAAAAGCCTGCAGTGCTATAGGAGAAACTGTGCTTCAGTTGCAATAGGAACGCAGCCGTCTTTCTCCTGGAAGCAGGGTGACTTCAGGTAGGAGGTCCTGGATGGAAGGAGAAGCCTAGTGTTTTTCTCTGTGCAGCTCAGACTAGGGAATGAGTGTGACTTCCACGGCATGTTGGAACTTGCCAGAACGGTGCTCGTCAATCTGTGCGATTGCTGGCTAAATCCAGATGTCCCAATAAGAGTGCACTGTGTAGCCCTTCACTCGGCATACACACTGTGAGTCGGAAAGCTCCTGGCCTGGATATTGCTTAGAATGGCCAGGTGAGACTGAGGGTACTCGGTGTTCTTGCAGGGAATAAGTTTACCAGACGAGGCACCTAGGTGTCCTAAAAAGCCTACTGGCGTTCAAATGCTGCAGAGCAGCGACTACGGCCTCATGGAAACTGCTACACGCCTCTGCTTGTGCATAGCATTTCAGGGCCTTACCTCGAGGCAAGTTCTCACGTTGCTTGCCCTGTGAGCGACACAGCATGTTAGGATGCTGTATTTCTCCTTGACTAGAGTGACTTCAGGAACGAGGTCCTCGATCAATTCTAAGCAGAGTGTTTCCTCAGAGCAGCTCAGACGAGGGCAATGTCGAAGACTTCCAGGGCATGTTGGACTGCCTAGAAATGTGGTTCTGATGCTGTTCGAGGGTTCTGGAAATGTAGCTCTCCTGAAGTAACGTATAGTGTGTTGCCCGAGACTCGGCAGACACAGAGGGCCTCCGAGGGACGTATGGGACTCAATGCTGCTCAGCAGGCCCACAGGGGTGTGGAGGGAGTCAGTGATCTTGGAAGCAAAATGATGCTCACCCGAGGGGCCTAGGAGTCCTGAAAAGGGTCCTTCCTTTAATATAAAGCAGAACCTCCACTAAGAGCTCATGGAAAGAGCTGCATGCCTCCCTTTCTGCAGGGCTACTCAGGGCCTTACCTCGAGGCGAGGACTCACGTGGAGATTCCCTTTGGCTCTAGAGCATGGCAAGGTGAGCCCCACCCCGGCCAGTGAAGCTCCGTGTGTAGCCAGAGAAAACTCATTTTCTTCCCAGACCCATGGCTACAGTGGTCACGGGGCGGTCAACAGCAGAGAATTTCAGGGAGCTTCACGGCAGCAAGAATGGAGGTTTCCAAAGAGAAAAGCAAGGCTAGTACCATCACGACCCCATTTCCATGTGCACAGGCAGCATCCAAAACTCTGGTTTCTCACAAGACCAAAGAGACACAGCGTACCCACTAGTTCCTTCCCTGAAGCAACTTCTCGAGGCACGGCGTTCTGCATCTAGTGCACGGCCTCAACCAAGGAACGCCCTAGTTAGGCCTCGGGGCCGGTGCCTCTTCAAAAGCCTGCAGTGCTAGAGGAAAAACTCTGCTTTAGTTGCAATACGAACGCAAGCCGATTTTCTCCTGGAGGCAGGGTGACTTCAGGTAGGAGGTCCTGGAAGGAAGGCGAAGCCTAGTGTTTTCCTCAATGCAGCTCAGACTAGGGAATGTGTGCGCGATTTCCACAGCAAGTTGGAACTTGCCCAAACGGAGCTCGTCAACCTGTGCGAGTGCTGTTCGATCAAGATCTCCTAAGAAAGACTGCAGTGTGTTGCCCATGACTCAGCAGACACAGAGGAACTCCGAGGGACATATGGGCCACGTTGTTGCTCAGCAGGCCTACAGGAGTGTGGAGGATCTCAGTGATCTTGGGACGAAAAGGATGCTCACCCGAGGGGCCTAGGAGTGCTGAAAAGTGTACTTCCTTTAAAATAAAGCAGAACAGCGACTAAGAGCTCATGGAAAGAGCTGCATGCCTCCCTTTCTGTCTGGCTACTCAGGGCCTTACCTCGAGGCAAGGACTCACGTTGAGATTCCCTTTAGCTCTAGAGCATGGCAAGATGAGTCCCACCCCGGATAATGAAGCACCCTGTGTAGCCAGAGAAAACTCATTTTCTTCCCAGACCAATGCCTACAATAGCCAGGGTCCTGTCAACAGCAGAGAATTCAGGGAGCTTCAAGGCAGCATGAATGGAGCTTTCAAAATGGATAAGCAAGTCTACTACCAACATGCCCACATTTCCCTAGGCACAAACAGCATACATCCCTGTGGTTTCACACAACTCAGAAGAGACAAAGATTACACACTGCTTCCTTCCCTGAATCAAATTCTCGTGGCAGGGTGTTCTGCATCTAGTGAACTGCCTCAACCAAGGAACGCCCTAGCTAGGCCTCTGGGCTCGTGCCTATTCAAAAGGTTGCAGTGCTATAGGAAAAACTTTGCTTTAGTTGCAATAGGAAGCAAGGCGTCCTTCTCCTGGAGGCAGGGTGACTTCAGGTAGGAGTTCCTGGAAGGAAGGGGAAGCCTAGTGTTTTTCTCAGTGCAGCTCAGACTAGGGAATGTGTGCGACTTCCACAGCAAGTCGGAACTTGCCAGAACGTTGCTCGTGAACCTGTGCGAGTGCTGTGAAACCAAGATATCCCAAGAAAGAGTGCAGTGTGTTGCCCATGACTCAGCTGACACAGAGGACCTCCGAGGGACCTAAGGGCCTCGTTGTTGCTCAGCAAGCCAACAGGGGTGTGGAGGTACTCAGTGATCTTGGTACTAAAATGAGGCTGCCCCGAGGGTCCTAGGAGTGCTGAAAAGGCTACTTCCTTTAATATAAAGGAGAACAGCGACTAAGAGCTCATGGAAAGAGCTGCATGCCTCCCTTTCTGCATGGCTACTCAGGGCCTTACCTCGAGGCAAGGACTGACGTTGAGATTCCTTATAGCTCTAGAGCATGGCAAGATGAGTCCCAGCCCTGGGTATGAAGCACACTGGGTAGCCAGAGAAAACTCATTTTCTCCCCAGACCAATGCCTACAATAGCCAGGGGCCTGTCCACAGCAGAGAATTTCAGGGAGCTTCACGGCAGCAAGAATGGAGGTTTCCAAATGGGAAACAAGGCTATTACCATCATACCCCCATTTCCGTGGGCACAGGCAGCATACATCTCTGTGGTTTCTAACAAGTCAAAAGAGACACAGAGTACACACTGGTTGCTTCCCTGAATCAACTTCTCGAGGCAGGGTGTTCTACCTCTAGTGAACGGCCTCACCAGGGAAAGCCCTAGCTAGGCCTCTGGGCCCTTGCCTATTCAAAAGCCTGCAGTGCTACAGGAGAAACTGTGCTTCAGTTGCAATAGGAACGCAGCCGTCTTTCTCCTGGAGGCAGGGTGACTTCAGGTAGGAGGTCCTGGATGGAAGGAGAAGCCTAGTGTTTTTCTCTGTGCAGCTCAGACTAGGGAATGAGTGTGACTTCCACGGCATGTTGGAACTTGCCAGAACGGTGCTCGTCAATCTGTGCGATTGCTGGCTAAATCCAGATGTCCCAATAAGAGTGCACTGTGTAGCCCTTCACTCGGCATACACACTGTGAGTCGGAAAGCTCCTGGCCTGGATATTGCTTAGAATGGCCAGGTGAGACTGAGGGTACTCGGTGTTCTTGCAGGGAATAAGTTTACCAGACGAGGCACCTAGGTGTCCTAAAAAGCCTACTGGCGTTCAAATGCTGCAGAGCAGCGACTACGGCCTCATGGAAACTGCTACACGCCTCTGCTTGTGCATAGCATTTCAGGGCCTTACCTCGAGGCAAGTTCTCACGTTGCTTGCCCTGTGAGCGACACAGCATGTTAGGATGCTGTATTTCTCCTTGACTAGAGTGACTTCAGGAACGAGGTCCTCGATCAATTCTAAGCAGAGTGTTTCCTCAGAGCAGCTCAGACGAGGGCAATGTCGAAGACTTCCAGGGCATGTTGGACTGCCTAGAAATGTGGTTCTGATGCTGTTCGAGGGTTCTGGAAATGTAGCTCTCCTGAAGTAACGTATAGTGTGTTGCCCGAGACTCGGCAGACACAGAGGGCCTCCGAGGGACGTATGGGACTCAATGCTGCTCAGCAGGCCCACAGGGGTGTGGAGGGAGTCAGTGATCTTGGAAGCAAAATGATGCTCACCCGAGAGATCTAGGAGTCCTGAAAAGGGTCCTTCCTTTAATATAAAGCAGAACCTCCACTAAGAGCTCATGGAAAGAGCTGCATGCCTCCCTTTCTGCAGGGCTACTCAGGGCCTTACCTCGAGGCGAGGACTCACGTGGAGATTCCCTTTGGCTCTAGAGCATGGCAAGGTGAGCCCCACCCCGGCCAGTGAAGCTCCGTGTGTAGCCAAAGAAAACTCAATTTCTTCCCAGACCCATGGCTACAGTGGTCACGGGGCGGTCAACAGCAGAGAATTTCAGGGAGCTTCACGGCAGCAAGAATGGAGGTTTCCAAAGAGAAAAGCAAGGCTAGTACCATCACGACCCCATTTCCATGTGCACAGGCAGCATACAAAACTCTGGTTTCTCACAAGGCAAAAGAGACACAGCGTACCCACTAGTTCCTTCCCTGAAGCAACTTCTCGAGGCACGGCGTTCTGCATCTAGTGCACGGCCTCAACCAAGGAACGCCCTAGTTATGCCTCGGGGCCGGTGCCTCTTCAAAAGCCTGCAGTGCTAGAGGAAAAACTCTGCTTTAGTTGCAATACGAACGCAAGCCGATTTTCTCCTGGAGGCAGGGTGACTTCAGGTAGGAGGTCCTGGAAGGAAGGCGAAGCCTAGTGTTTTCCTCAATGCAGCTCAGACTAGGGAATGTGTGCGCGATTTCCACAACAAGTTGGAACTTGCCAAAACGGAGCTCGTCAACCTGTGCGAGTGCTGTTCGATCAAGATCTCCTAAGAAAGACTGCAGTGTGTTGCCCATGACTCAGCAGACACAGAGGAACTCCGAGGGACATATGGGCCACGTTGTTGCTCAGCAGGCCTACAGGAGTGTGGAGGATCTCAGTGATCTTGGGACGAAAAGGATGCTCACCCGAGGGGCCTAGGAGTGCTGAAAAGTGTACTTCCTTTAAAATAAAGCAGAACAGCGACTAAGAGCTCATGGAAAGAGCTGCATGCCTCCCTTTCTGTCTGGCTACTCAGGGCCTTACCTCGAGGCAAGGACTCACGTTGAGATTCCCTTTAGCTCTAGAGCATGGCAAGATGAGTCCCACCCCGGATAATGAAGCACCCTGTGTAGCCAGAGAAAACTCATTTTCTTCCCAGACCAATGCCTACAATAGCCAGGGTCCTGTCAACAGCAGAGAATTCAGGGAGCTTCAAGGCAGCATGAATGGAGCTTTCAAAATGGATAAGCAAGTCTACTACCAACATGCCCACATTTCCCTACGCACAAACAGCATACATCCCTGTGGTTTCACACAACTCAGAAGAGACACAGATTACACACTGCTTCCTTCCCTGAATCAAATTGTCGTGGCAGGGTGTTCTGCATCTAGTGAACTGCCTCAACCAAGGAACGCCCTAGCTAGGCCTCTGGGCTCGTGCCTATTCAAAAGGTTGCAGTGCTATAGGAAAAACTTTGCTTTAGTTGCAATAGGAAGCAAGGCGTCCTTCTCCTGGAGGCAGGGTGACTTCAGGTAGGAGTTCCTGGAAGGAAGGGGAAGCCTAGTGTTTTTCTCAGTGCAGCTCAGACTAGGGAATGTGTGCGACTTTCACAGCAAGTCGGAACTTGCCAGAACGTTGCTCGTGAACCTGTGCCAGTGCTGTGAAACCAAGATATCCCAAGAAAGAGTGCAGTGTGTTGCCCATGACTCAGCTGACACAGAGGACCTCCGAGGGACCTAAGGGCCTCGTTGTTGCTCAGCAAGCCAACAGGGGTGTGGAGGTACTCAGTGATCTTGGTACTAAAATGAGGCTGCCCCGAGGGTCCTAGGTGTGCTGAAAAGGCTACTTCCTTTAATATAAAGGAGAACAGCGACTAAGAGCTCATGGAAAGAGCTGCATGCCTCCCTTTCTGCATGGCTACTCAGGGCCTTACCTCGAGGCAAGGACTGACGTTGAGATTCCTTATAGCTCTAGAGCATGGCAAGATGAGTCCCAGCCCTGGGTATGAAGCACACTGGGTAGCCAGAGAAAACTCATTTTCTCCCCAGACCAATGCCTACAATAGCCAGGGGCCTGTCCACAGCAGAGAATTTCAGGGAGCTTCACGGCAGCAAGAATGGAGGTTTCCAAATGGGAAACAAGGCTATTACCATCATACCCCCATTTCCGTGGGCACAGGCAGCATACATCTCTGTGGTTTCTAACAAGTCAAAAGAGACACAGAGTACACACTGGTTGCTTCCCTGAATCAACTTCTCGAGGCAGGGTGTTCTACCTCTAGTGAACGGCCTCACCAGGGAAAGCCCTAGCTAGGCCTCTGGGCCCTTGCCTATTCAAAAGCCTGCAGTGCTACAGGAGAAACTGTGCTTCAGTTGCAATAGGAACGCAGCCGTCTTTCTCCTGGAGGCAGGGTGACTTCAGGTAGGAGGTCCTGGATGGAAGGAGAAGCCTAGTGTTTTTCTCTGTGCAGCTCAGACTAGGGAATGAGTGTGACTTCCACGGCATGTTGGAACTTGCCAGAACGGTGCTCGTCAATCTGTGCGATTGCTGGCTAAATCCAGATGTCCCAATAAGAGTGCACTGTGTAGCCCTTCACTCGGCATACACACTGTGAGTCGGAAAGCTCCTGGCCTGGATATTGCTTAGAATGGCCAGGTGAGACTGAGGGTACTCGGTGTTCTTGCAGGGAATAAGTTTACCAGACGAGGCACCTAGGTGTCCTAAAAAGCCTACTGGCATTCAAATGCTGCAGAGCAGCGACTACGGCCTCATGGAAACTGCTACACGCCTCTGCTTGTGCATAGCATTTCAGGGCCTTACCTCGAGGCAAGTTCTCACGTTGCTTGCCCTGTGAGTGACACAGCATGTTAGGATGCTGTTATTTCTCCTTGACTAGAGTGACTTCAGGAACGAGGTCCTCGATCAATTCTAAGCAGAGTGTTTCCTCAGAGCAGCTGAGACGAGGGCAATGTCGAACACTTCCAGGGCATGTTGGACTGCCTAGAAATGTGGTTCTGATGCTGTTCGAGGGTTCTGGAAATGTAGCTCTCCTGAAGTAACGTATAGTGTGTTGCCCGAGACTCGGCAGACACAGAGGGCCTCCGAGGGACGTATGGGACTCAATGCTGCTCAGCAGGCCCACAGGGGTGTGGAGGGAGTCAGTGATCTTGGAAGCAAAATGATGCTCACCCGAGAGACCTAGGAGTCCTGAAAAGGGTCCTTCCTTTAATATAAAGCAGAACCTCCACTAAGAGCTCATGGAAAGAGCTGCATGCCTCCCTTTCTGCAGGGCTACTCAGGGCCTTACCTCGAGGCGAGGACTCACGTGGAGATTCCCTTTGGCTCTAGAGCATGGCAAGGTGAGCCCCACCCCGGCCAGTGAAGCTCCGTGTGTAGCCAGAGAAAACTCATTTTCTTCCCAGACCCATGGCTACAGTGGTCACGGGGCGGTCAACAGCAGAGAATTTCAGGGAGCTTCACGGCAGCAAGAATGGAGGTTTCCAAAGAGAAAAGCAAGGCTAGTACCATCACGACCCCATTTCCATGTGCACAGGCAGCATCCAAAACTCTGGTTTCTCACAAGACCAAAGAGACACAGCGTACCCACTAGTTCCTTCCCTGAAGCAACTTCTCGAGGCACGGCGTTCTGCATCTAGTGCACGGCCTCAACCAAGGAACGCCCTAGTTAGGCCTCGGGGCCGGTGCCTCTTCAAAAGCCTGCAGTGCTAGAGGAAAAACTCTGCTTTAGTTGCAATACGAACGCAAGCCGATTTTCTCCTGGAGGCAGGGTGACTTCAGGTAGGAGGTCCTGGAAGGAAGGCGAAGCCTAGTGTTTTCCTCAATGCAGCTCAGACTAGGGAATGTGTGCGCGATTTCCACAGCAAGTTGGAACTTGCCAAAACGGAGCTCGTCAACCTGTGCGAGTGCTGTTCGATCAAGATCTCCTAAGAAAGACTGCAGTGTGTTGCCCATGACTCAGCAGACACAGAGGAACTCCGAGGGACATATGGGCCACGTTGTTGCTCAGCAGGCCTACAGGAGTGTGGAGGATCTCAGTGATCTTGGAACGAAAAGGATGCTCACCCGAGGGGCCTAGGAGTGCTGAAAAGTGTACTTCCTTTAAAATAAAGCAGAACAGCGACTAAGAGCTCATGGAAAGAGATGCATGCCTCCCTTTCTGTCTGGCTACTCAGGGCCTTACATCGAGGCAAGGACTCACGTTGAGATTCCCTTTAGCTCTAGAGCATGGCAAGATGAGTCCCACCCCGGATAATGAAGCACCCTGTGTAGCCAGAGAAAACTCATTTTCTTCCCAGACCAATGCCTACAATAGCCAGGGTCCTGTCAACAGCAGAGAATTCAGGGAGCTTCAAGGCAGCATGAATGGAGCTTTCAAAATGGATAAGCAAGTCTACTACCAACATGCCCACATTTCCCTAGGCACAAACAGCATACATCCCTGTGGTTTCACACAACTCAGAAGAGACACAGATTACACACTGCTTCCTTCCCTGAATCAAATTCTCGTGGCAGGGTGTTCTGCATCTAGTGAACTGCCTCAACCAAGGAACGCCCTAGCTAGGCCTCTGGGCTCGTGCCTATTCAAAAGGTTGCAGTGCTATAGGAAAAACTGTGCTTTAGTTGCAATAGGAAGCAAGGCGTCCTTCTCCTGGAGGCAGGGTGACTTCAGGTAGGAGTTCCTGGAAGGAAGGGGAAGCCTAGTGTTTTTCTCAGTGCAGCTCAGACTAGGGAATGTGTGCGACTTCCACAGCAAGTCGGAACTTGCCAGAACGTTGCTCGTGAACCTGTGCGAATGCTGTGAAACCAAGATATCCCAAGAAAGAGTGCAGTGTGTTGCCCATGACTCAGCTGACACAGAGGACCTCCGAGGGACCTAAGGGCCTCGTTGTTGCTCAGCAAGCCAACAGGGGTGTGGAGGTACTCAGTGATCTTGGTACTAAAATGAGGCTGCCCCGAGGGTCCTAGGTGTGCTGAAAAGGCTACTTCCTTTAATATAAAGGAGAACAGTGACTAAGAGCTCATGGAAAGAGCTGCATGCCTCCCTTTCTGCATGGCTACTCAGGGCCTTACCTCGAGGCAAGGACTGACGTTGAGATTCCTTATAGCTCTAGAGCATGGCAAGATGAGTCCCAGCCCTGGGTATGAAGCACACTGGGTAGCCAGAGAAAACTCATTTTCTCCCCAGACCAATGCCTACAATAGCCAGGGGCCTGTCCACAGCAGAGAATTTCAGGGAGCTTCACGGCAGCCAGAATGGAGGTTTCCAAATGGGAAACAAGGCTATTACCATCATACCCCCATTTCCGTGGGCACAGGCAGCATACATCTCTGTGGTTTCTAACAAGTCAAAAGAGACACAGAGTACACACTGGTTGCTTCCCTGAATCAACTTCTCGAGGCAGGGTGTTCTACCTCTAGTGAACGGCCTCACCAGGGAAAGCCCTAGCTAGGCCTCTGGGCCCTTGCCTATTCAAAAGCCTGCAGTGCTACAGGAGAAACTGTGCTTCAGTTGCAATAGGAACGCAGCCGTCTTTCTCCTGGAGGCAGGGTGACTTCAGGTAGGAGGTCCTGGATGGAAGGAGAAGCCTAGTGTTTTTCTCTGTGCAGCTCAGACTAGGGAATGAGTGTGACTTCCACGGCATGTTGGAACTTGCCAGAATGGTGCTCGTCAATCTGTGCGATTGCTGGCTAAATCCAGATGTCCCAATAGGAGTGCACTGTGTAGCCCTTCACTCGGCATACACACTGTGAGTCGGAAAGCTCCTGGCCTGGATAGTGCTTAGAATGGCCAGGTGAGACTGAGGGTACTCGGTGTTCTTGCAGGGAATAAGTTTACCAGACGAGGCACCTAGGTGTCCTAAAAAGCCTACTGGCGTTCAAATGCTGCAGAGCAGCGACTACGGCCTCATGGAAACTGCTACACGCCTCTGCTTGTGCATAGCATTTCAGGGCCTTACCTCGAGGCAAGTTCTCACGTTGCTTGCCCTGTGAGCGACACAGCATGTTAGGATGCTGTATTTCTCCTTGACTAGAGTGACTTCAGGAACGAGGTCCTCGATCAATTCTAAGCAGAGTGTTTCCTCAGAGCAGCTCAGACGAGGGCAATGTCGAAGACTTCCAGGGCATGTTGGACTGCCTAGAAATGTGGTTCTGATGCTGTTCGAGGGTTCTGGAAATGTAGCTCTCCTGAAGTAACGTATAGTGTGTTGCCCGAGACTCGGCAGACACAGAGGGCCTCCGAGGGACGTATGGGACTCAATGCTGCTCAGCAGGCCCACAGGGGTGTGGAGGGAGTCAGTGATCTTGGAAGCAAAATGATGCTCACCCGAGGGGCCTAGGAGTCCTGAAAAGGGTCCTCCCTTTAATATAAAGCAGAACCTCCACTAAGAGCTCATGGAAAGAGCTGCATGCCTCCCTTTCTGCAGGGCTACTCAGGGCCTTACCTCGAGGCGAGGACTCACGTGGAGATTCCCTTTGGCTCTAGAGCATGGCAAGGTGAGCCCCACCCCGGCCAGTGAAGCTCCGTGTGTAGCCAGAGAAAACTCATTTTCTTCCCAGACCCATGGCTACAGTGGTCACGGGGCGGTCAACAGCAGAGAATTTCAGGGAGCTTCACGGCAGCAAGAATGGAGGTTTCCAAAGAGAAAAGCAAGGCTAGTACCATCACGACCCCATTTCCATGTGCACAGGCAGCATCCAAAACTCTGGTTTCTCACAAGACCAAAGAGACACAGCGTACCCACTAGTTCCTTCCCTGAAGCAACTTCTCGAGGCACGGCGTTCTGCATCTAGTGCACGGCCTCAACCAAGGAACGCCCTAGTTAGGCCTCGGGGCCGGTGCCTCTTCAAAAGCCTGCAGTGCTAGAGGAAAAACTCTGCTTTAGTTGCAATACGAACGCAAGCCGATTTTCTCCTGGAGGCAGGGTGACTTCAGGTAGGAGGTCCTGGAAGGAAGGCGAAGCCTAGTGTTTTCCTCAATGCAGCTCAGACTAGGGAATGTGTGCGCGATTTCCACAGCAAGTTGGAACTTGCCAAAACGGAGCTCGTCAACCTGTGCGAGTGCTGTTCGATCAAGATCTCCTAAGAAAGACTGCAGTGTGTTGCCCATGACTCAGCAGACACAGAGGAACTCCGAGGGACATATGGGCCACGTTGTTGCTCAGCAGGCCTACAGGAGTGTGGAGGATCTCAGTGATCTTGGGACGAAAAGGATGCTCACCCGAGGGGCCTAGGAGTGCTGAAAAGTGTACTTCCTTTAAAATAAAGCAGAACAGCGACTAAGAGCTCATGGAAAGAGCTGCATGCCTCCCTTTCTGTCTGGCTACTCAGGGCCTTACCTCGAGGCAAGGACTCACGTTGAGATTCCCTTTAGCTCTAGAGCATGGCAAGATGAGTCCCACCCCGGATAATGAAGCACCCTGTGTAGCCAGAGAAAACTCATTTTCTTCCCAGACCAATGCCTACAATAGCCAGGGTCCTGTCAACAGCAGAGAATTCAGGGAGCTTCAAGGCAGCATGAATGGAGCTTTCAAAATGGATAAGCAAGTCTACTACCAACATGCCCACATTTCCCTAGGCACAAACAGCATACATCCCTGTGGTTTCACACAACTCAGAAGAGACACAGATTACACACTGCTTCCTTCCCTGAATCAAATTCTCGTGGCAGGGTGTTCTGCATCTAGTGAACTGCCTCAACCAAGGAACGCCCTAGCTAGGCCTCTGGGCTCGTGCCTATTCAAAAGGTTGCAGTGCTATAGGAAAAACTGTGCTTTAGTTGCAATAGGAAGCAAGGCGTCCTTCTCCTGGAGGCAGGGTGACTTCAGGTAGGAGTTCCTGGAAGGAAGGGGAAGCCTAGTGTTTTTCTCAGTGCAGCTCAGACTAGGGAATGTGTGCGACTTCCACAGCAAGTCGGAACTTGCCAGAACGTTGCTCGTGAACCTGTGCGAATGCTGTGAAACCAAGATATCCCAAGAAAGAGTGCAGTGTGTTGCCCATGACTCAGCTGACACAGAGGACCTCCGAGGGACCTAAGGGCCTCGTTGTTGCTCAGCAAGCCAACAGGGGTGTGGAGGTACTCAGTGATCTTGGTACTAAAATGAGGCTGCCCCGAGGGTCCTAGGTGTGCTGAAAAGGCTACTTCCTTTAATATAAAGGAGAACAGCGACTAAGAGCTCATGGAAAGAGCTGCATGCCTCCCTTTCTGCATGGCTACTCAGGGCCTTACCTCGAGGCAAGGACTGACGTTGAGATTCCTTATAGCTCTAGAGCATGGCAAGATGAGTCCCAGCCCTGGGTATGAAGCACACTGGGTAGCCAGAGAAAACTCATTTTCTCCCCAGACCAATGCCTACAATAGCCAGGGGCCTGTCCACAGCAGAGAATTTCAGGGAGCTTCACGGCAGCCAGAATGGAGGTTTCCAAATGGGAAACAAGGCTATTACCATCATACCCCCATTTCCGTGGGCACAGGCAGCATACATCTCTGTGGTTTCTAACAAGTCAAAAGAGACACAGAGTACACACTGGTTGCTTCCCTGAATCAACTTCTCGAGGCAGGGTGTTCTACCTCTAGTGAACGGCCTCACCAGGGAAAGCCCTAGCTAGGCCTCTGGGCCCTTGCCTATTCAAAAGCCTGCAGTGCTACAGGAGAAACTGTGCTTCAGTTGCAATAGGAACGCAGCCGTCTTTCTCCTGGAGGCAGGGTGACTTCAGGTAGGAGGTCCTGGATGGAAGGAGAAGCCTAGTGTTTTTCTCTGTGCAGCTCAGACTAGGGAATGAGTGTGACTTCCACGGCATGTTGGAACTTGCCAGAACGGTGCTCGTCAATCTGTGCGATTGCTGGCTAAATCCAGATGTCCCAATAAGAGTGCACTGTGTAGCCCTTCACTCGGCATACACACTGTGAGTCGGAAAGCTCCTGGCCTGGATATTGCTTAGAATGGCCAGGTGAGACTGAGGGTACTCGGTGTTCTTGCAGGGAATAAGTTTACCAGACGAGGCACCTAGGTGTCCTAAAAAGCCTACTGGCGTTCAAATGCTGCAGAGCAGCGACTACGGCCTCATGGAAACTGCTACACGCCTCTGCTTGTGCATAGCATTTCAGGGCCTTACCTCGAGGCAAGTTCTCACGTTGCTTGCCCTGTGAGCGACACAGCATGTTAGGATGCTGTATTTCTCCTTGACTAGAGTGACTTCAGGAACGAGGTCCTCGATCAATTCTAAGCAGAGTGTTTCCTCAGAGCAGCTCAGACGAGGGCAATGTCGAAGACTTCCAGGGCATGTTGGACTGCCTAGAAATGTGGTTCTGATGCTGTTCGAGGGTTCTGGAAATGTAGCTCTCCTGAAGTAACGTATAGTGTGTTGCCCGAGACTCGGCAGACACAGAGGGCCTCCGAGGGACGTATGGGACTCAATGCTGCTCAGCAGGCCCACAGGGGTGTGGAGGGAGTCAGTGATCTTGGAAGCAAAATGATGCTCACCCGAGGGGCCTAGGAGTCCTGAAAAGGGTCCTCCCTTTAATATAAAGCAGAACCTCCACTAAGAGCTCATGGAAAGAGCTGCATGCCTCCCTTTCTGCAGGGCTACTCAGGGCCTTACCTCGAGGCGAGGACTCACGTGGAGATTCCCTTTGGCTCTAGAGCATGGCAAGGTGAGCCCCACCCCGGCCAGTGAAGCTCCGTGTGTAGCCAGAGAAAACTCATTTTCTTCCCAGACCCATGGCTACAGTGGTCACGGGGCGGTCAACAGCAGAGAATTTCAGGGAGCTTCACGGCAGCAAGAATGGAGGTTTCCAAAGAGAAAAGCAAGGCTAGTACCATCACGACCCCATTTCCATGTGCACAGGCAGCATCCAAAACTCTGGTTTCTCACAAGACCAAAGAGACACAGCGTACCCACTAGTTCCTTCCCTGAAGCAACTTCTCGAGGCACGGCGTTCTGCATCTAGTGCACGGCCTCAACCAAGGAACGCCCTAGTTAGGCCTCGGGGCCGGTGCCTCTTCAAAAGCCTGCAGTGCTAGAGGAAAAACTCTGCTTTAGTTGCAATACGAACGCAAGCCGATTTTCTCCTGGAGGCAGGGTGACTTCAGGTAGGAGGTCCTGGAAGGAAGGCGAAGCCTAGTGTTTTCCTCAATGCAGCTCAGACTAGGGAATGTGTGCGCGATTTCCACAGCAAGTTGGAACTTGCCAAAACGGAGCTCGTCAACCTGTGCGAGTGCTGTTCGATCAAGATCTCCTAAGAAAGACTGCAGTGTGTTGCCCATGACTCAGCAGACACAGAGGAACTCCGAGGGACATATGGGCCACGTTGTTGCTCAGCAGGCCTACAGGAGTGTGGAGGATCTCAGTGATCTTGGGACGAAAAGGATGCTCACCCGAGGGGCCTAGGAGTGCTGAAAAGTGTACTTCCTTTAAAATAAAGCAGAACAGCGACTAAGAGCTCATGGAAAGAGCTGCATGCCTCCCTTTCTGTCTGGCTACTCAGGGCCTTACCTCGAGGCAAGGACTCACGTTGAGATTCCCTTTAGCTCTAGAGCATGGCAAGATGAGTCCCACCCCGGATAATGAAGCACCCTGTGTAGCCAGAGAAAACTCATTTTCTTCCCAGACCAATGCCTACAATAGCCAGGGTCCTGTCAACAGCAGAGAATTCAGGGAGCTTCAAGGCAGCATGAATGGAGCTTTCAAAATGGATAAGCAAGTCTACTACCAACATGCCCACATTTCCCTAGGCACAAACAGCATACATCCCTGTGGTTTCACACAACTCAGAAGAGACACAGATTACACACTGCTTCCTTCCCTGAATCAAATTGTCGTGGCAGGGTGTTCTGCATCTAGTGAACTGCCTCAACCAAGGAACGCCCTAGCTAGGCCTCTGGGCTCGTGCCTATTCAAAAGGTTGCAGTGCTATAGGAAAAACTTTGCTTTAGTTGCAATAGGAAGCAAGGCGTCCTTCTCCTGGAGGCAGGGTGACTTCAGGTAGGAGTTCCTGGAAGGAAGGGGAAGCCTAGTGTTTTTCTCAGTGCAGCTCAGACTAGGGAATGTGTGCGACTTCCACAGCAAGTCGGAACTTGCCAGAACGTTGCTCGTGAACCTGTGCGAATGCTGTGAAACCAAGATATCCCAAGAAAGAGTGCAGTGTGTTGCCCATGACTCAGCTGACACAGAGGACCTCCGAGGGACCTAAGGGCCTCGTTGTTGCTCAGCAAGCCAACAGGGGTGTGGAGGTACTCAGTGATCTTGGTACTAAAATGAGGCTGCCCCGAGGGTCCTAGGTGTGCTGAAAAGGCTACTTCCTTTAATATAAAGGAGAACAGCGACTAAGAGCTCATGGAAAGAGCTGCATGCCTCCCTTTCTGCATGGCTACTCAGGGCCTTACCTCGAGGCAAGGACTGACGTTGAGATTCCTTATAGCTCTAGAGCATGGCAAGATGAGTCCCAGCCCTGGGTATGAAGCACACTGGGTAGCCAGAGAAAACTCATTTTCTCCCCAGACCAATGCCTACAATAGCCAGGGGCCTGTCCACAGCAGAGAATTTCAGGGAGCTTCACGGCAGCCAGAATGGAGGTTTCCAAATGGGAAACAAGGCTATTACCATCATACCCCCATTTCCGTGGGCACAGGCAGCATACATCTCTGTGGTTTCTAACAAGTCAAAAGAGACACAGAGTACACACTGGTTGCTTCCCTGAATCAACTTCTCGAGGCAGGGTGTTCTACCTCTAGTGAACGGCCTCACCAGGGAAAGCCCTAGCTAGGCCTCTGGGCCCTTGCCTATTCAAAAGCCTGCAGTGCTACAGGAGAAACTGTGCTTCAGTTGCAATAGGAACGCAGCCGTCTTTCTCCTGGAGGCAGGGTGACTTCAGGTAGGAGGTCCTGGATGGAAGGAGAAGCCTAGTGTTTTTCTCTGTGCAGCTCAGACTAGGGAATGAGTGTGACTTCCACGGCATGTTGGAACTTGCCAGAACGGTGCTCGTCAATCTGTGCGATTGCTGGCTAAATCCAGATGTCCCAATAAGAGTGCACTGTGTAGCCCTTCACTCGGCATACACACTGTGAGTCGGAAAGCTCCTGGCCTGGATATTGCTTAGAATGGCCAGGTGAGACTGAGGGTACTCGGTGTTCTTGCAGGGAATAAGTTTACCAGACGAGGCACCTAGGTGTCCTAAAAAGCCTACTGGCGTTCAAATGCTGCAGAGCAGCGACTACGGCCTCATGGAAACTGCTACACGCCTCTGCTTGTGCATAGCATTTCAGGGCCTTACCTCGAGGCAAGTTCTCACGTTGCTTGCCCTGTGAGCGACACAGCATGTTAGGATGCTGTATTTCTCCTTGACTAGAGTGACTTCAGGAACGAGGTCCTCGATCAATTCTAAGCAGAGTGTTTCCTCAGAGCAGCTCAGACGAGGGCAATGTCGAAGACTTCCAGGGCATGTTGGACTGCCTAGAAATGTGGTTCTGATGCTGTTCGAGGGTTCTGGAAATGTAGCTCTCCTGAAGTAACGTATAGTGTGTTGCCCGAGACTCGGCAGACACAGAGGGCCTCCGAGGGACGTATGGGACTCAATGCTGCTCAGCAGGCCCACAGGGGTGTGGAGGGAGTCAGTGATCTTGGAAGCAAAATGATGCTCACCCGAGGGGCCTAGGAGTCCTGAAAAGGGTCCTTCCTTTAATATAAAGCAGAACCTCCACTAAGAGCTCATGGAAAGAGCTGCATGCCTCCCTTTCTGCAGGGCTACTCAGGGCCTTACCTCGAGGCGAGGACTCACGTGGAGATTCCCTTTGGCTCTAGAGCATGGCAAGGTGAGCCCCACCCCGGCCAGTGAAGCTCCGTGTGTAGCCAGAGAAAACTCATTTTCTTCCCAGACCCATGGCTACAGTGGTCACGGGGCGGTCAACAGCAGAGAATTTCAGGGAGCTTCACGGCAGCAAGAATGGAGGTTTCCAAAGAGAAAAGCAAGGCTAGTACCATCACGACCCCATTTCCATGTGCACAGGCAGCATCCAAAACTCTGGTTTCTCACAAGACCAAAGAGACACAGCGTACCCACTAGTTCCTTCCCTGAAGCAACTTCTCGAGGCACGGCGTTCTGCATCTAGTGCACGGCCTCAACCAAGGAACGCCCTAGTTAGGCCTCGGGGCCGGTGCCTC